>NC_088409.1:64414263-64664263 GCF_034236695.1 Oncorhynchus nerka | reverse complement strand
TTGTTTGGGTCCCCACAAGGATAGTAAAACAAACATGTGTGTGATCACATCAGCCAAATAACAGGGCTGGCCCCGCCAGGGCCCCCACTGTCAGCGCTGTGATCGATGGCCTCCGCTTTTGACTGCCTTCCCAGATTGGTCAGTGGTGAAGAGAGGAGCAAATATAGACCCTGTAAAAAAAGACAGAGGGGTCATCCCATCCAACCCCATCGCATCACTGACAGACGGATAGAGCGAGAGAGAGAACGAGGGAGTGAGAGAGAGAGGTAATGATGGAGAGAGAGAGATAGACGGTAGTGTAGTGTAAACCCGGGCCTGTTGATTGCCAGTCTCTTCTTTGATTCAGAAAGCAGACATGTCGTGCTGTTTTTTTCCCCTTTGTAACGCGTCCAGGAATCGCCGGCCTTGAGACAACGCTACATTTTAGTGATTGCAGCGCCGCAGCTGTGACCACAGGAATGCAGACTATCCGTCCTCCTCTCTCTCTCTCTCGCTCTCTTTTCTCCTTTCTCTCTCACTCTTTCGCTCCATCCATCTGTCTTCCTACCCTTGTCTTTCTATTCCCCCATTTGTTTTTCTTCTTTTCTCCCTTTCCCTCCCTCTCTCTGTTTACCCTGGGGGCTTGAGTCTGGCAACCCAGGGATATCTCTGATTAACACTGAGGCCTTGCTGCCAGGGGCCCTCTCTCTCTGCCCCCCTCTCTCTCTTTCTCTCTCTCCTTTTCTCCTTTCGCTCCCCCCTCTCTTTCTTTCTTTCTCTCTCCTCTCTCTCTCTCTCTCTCTCTCTCTCTCTCTCTCTCTCTCTCTCTCTCTCTCCCCCCCATGTGTTCCTGGAATGAGGTTTGTTTAGCCTGGCCTGTCTAGGCCTCTAGGGGTCACTGTTCAGGGCTCACACACACAGACAGGTAGACAGACTCTCCCTTGTACGACACAGTGGTGATGACACATGGTGCCCTCCCTCCCCTCCTTTCCCTAGCCCTCCCTGTGCCGTCTCTGGCAGGAGAGGCTGGTTCGTCCACAGACAGGCCAGTGTTTAGTCCACAGGAGGGGATAGCAAGCCTACCGCTGGGCCTGATACGGGATGAAGGGATGAAGGGATGACAGAGGCCACTCAGATACACACATATGCACACAGTAATGCACCTGAATACACACACCAACACATCAACACACACACACCTGGGATGACGCAGCAAGCAAGTCCTCTGCCCTGAATGCTGTCGTACACACGCCTGTAATCTGACACTTAGAAACAGCGGCTCCACAGACTTCTTCCAATCCCTGCTATCTGTTTCTGTGAAACAGTCTAGATTGTCAGCCAATCAGCTGTCCTGAGGGACAAAGCTATGAGTTAGCGCTGTAGTTTATTTGGCAGAAGACACACACACACACACACATACACACACACACATACACATACACATACACATACACATACACATACACACACACACACACACACAGAGGAGAGGGACTTATAGGCCTGTCTAACTCAAGAGCTTATTGTTGCCTCTCTCTCTCTGTGTCTCCATATAAGTCAAGCTGAGATGACTGGGTGTACTTGACCCCTCACTCTCCCTCCCTCTCTCCCTCACTCTCCTCTCTTCTTCTCCTCCACTCCTCTCCTCTTCTGCGTGTGGTCCAGCCACCTGTCTCATATAGCCTATAGTAATGGAGCTGTCAAATTCCAGTCCTACTCCTCCTGTGTGTGTGTGTGTGTGTGTGTGTGTGTGTGTGTGTGTGTGTGTGTGTGTGTGTGTGTATGACTGGAGGGTATTTTATCTGCCTGCCAGCCTGGCGTGGGCCTTCCTCTCTCTGGCCTGGCTGTCTGGTCCTGTACTTTACTTGGCAGAGCTACAGGCTGCTCCAAGCTGCTACAGGCTGCTCCAAGCTGCTACAGACTGCTACAGGCTGCTCCAAGCTGCTACAGGCTGCTACAAGCTGCTACAGGCTGCTATAGGCTGCTACAGGCTGCTACCGGCTGCTACAGGCTGCTACAGGCTGCTACAGGCTGCTTCAAGCCGCTACAGGCTGCTATAGGCTGCTACAGGCTGCTCCAAGCTGCTACAGGCTGCTACAGGCTGCTCCAAGCTGCTACAGGCTGCTACAGGCTGCTATAGGCTGCTATAGGCTGCTACAGGTTGCTACAGGCTGCTATAGGCTGCTACAGGTTGCTACAGGCTGCTACAGGCTGCTATAGGCTGCTACAAGCTGCAACAAGCTGCTATAAGCTGCCACAGGCTGCTACAGGCTGCTATAGGCTGCTACAGGCTGCTATAGGCTGCTATAGGCTGCTCCAGGCTGCTATAGGCTGCTATAGGCTGCTACAGGCTGCTATAGGCTGCTATAGGCTGCTACAGGCTGCTACAGGCTGCTATAGGCTGCTACAAGCTGCAACAAGCTGCTATAAGCTGCCACAGGCTGCTACAGGCTGCTACAGGCTGCTACAGGCTGCTATAGGATGCTACATATTGCTATAGGCTGCTACAGGCTGCTATAAGCTGCTACAAGCTGCTACAGGCTGCTATAGGAGGATGCTACAGGCTGCTCCAAGCTGCTCCAAGCTGCTACAGGCTGCTACAGGCTGCTTTAGGAGGCTGCTACAGGCTGCTATAGGAGGCTGCTACAGGCTGCTATAGGAGGCTGCTACAGGCTGCAACAGGCTGCTACATGCTGCTATAGGAGACTGCTACAGGCTGCTATAGGAGGCTGCTATAGGCTGCTACAGGCTGCTATAGGAGGCTGCTACAGGCTGCTATAGGAGGCTGCTACAGGCTGCTATAGGAGGCTGCTACAGGCTGCTACAGGCTGCTACAAGCTGCTACAGGCTGCTACAGGCTGCTATAGGCTGCTATAGGCTGCTATAGGATGCTACATGTTGCTATAGGCTGCTACAGGCTGCTATAAGCTGCTACAAGCTGCTACAGGCTGCTATAGGAGGCTGCTACAGGCTGCTACAGGCTGCTACAGGCTGTTATAAGCTGCCACAGGCTGCTACAGGCTGCTATAGGCTGCTACAGGCTGCTACAGGCTGCTATAGGATGCTACATGTTGCTATAGGCTGCTACATGTTGCTATAGGCTGCTACAGGCTGCTATAAGCTGCTACAGGCTGCTATAGGAGGCGGCTACAGGCTGCTCCAAGCTGCTCCAAGCTGCTACAAGTTGCTAAAGGCTGCAACAGGCTGCAACAGGCTGCTACAGGCTGCAACAGGCTGCTACAGGCTGCAACAGGCTGCTACAGGCTGCAACAGGCTGCTACAGGCTGCTATAGGAGGCTGCTACAGGCTGCTACAGGCTGCTTTAGGAGGCTGCTACAGGCTTCTATAGGAGGCTGCTAGAGGCTGCTATAGGAGGCTGCTACAGGCTGCTATAGGAGGCTGCTACAGCCTGCAACAGGCTGCTACAGGCTGCTATAGGAGGCTGCTACAGGCTGCTACAGGCTGCTTTAGGAGGCTGCTACAGGCTTCTATAGGAGGCTGCTACAGGCTGCTATAGGAGGCTGCTACAGGCTGCTATAGGAGGCTGCTACAAGCTGCTACAGGCTGCTATAGGAGGCTGCTCCAAGCTGCTCCAAGCTGCTACAAGCTGCTACAGGCTGCAACATGCTGCTATAGGAGGCTGCTACAGGCTGCTATAGGAGGCTGCTACAGGCTGCTATAGGAGGCTGCTATAGGAGGCTGCTATAGGCTGCTACAGGCTGCTATAGGAGGCTGCTACAGGCTGCTACAGGCTGCTATAGGAGGCTGCTACAGGCTGCTATAGGAGGCTGCTACAGGCTGCAACAGGCTGCTACAGGCTGCTATAGGAGGCTGCTACAGGCTGCTACAGGCTGCTATAGGAGGCTGCTACAGGCTGCTACAGGCTGCTATAGGAGGCTGCTACAGGCTGCAACAGGCTGCTACAGGCTGCTATAGGAGGCTGCTACAGGCTGCTATAGGAGGCTGCTACAGGCTGCTATAGGAGGCTGCTACAGGCTGCTATAGGCTGCTACAGACTGCTATAGGATGCTACATGTTGCTATAGGCTGCTACAGGCTGCAGCAGGCTGCTATAGGAGGCTGCTACAGGCTGCAACAGGCTGCTACAGGAGGCTGCTATAGAAGGCTGCTACAGGCTGCAACAGGCTGCTATAGGAGGCTGCTACAGGCTGCTATAGGAGGCTGCTACAGGCTGCTACAGGCTGCTATAGGCTGCTACAGGCTGCTACAGGCTGCTATTGGCTGCTACAGGCTGCTACAGGCTGCTATAGGATGCTACATGTTGCTATAGGCTGCTACAGGCTGCTATAAGCTGCTACAAGCTGCTACAGGCTGCTATAGGAGGCTGCTACAGGCTGCTCCAAGCTGCTACAAGTTGCTACAAGCTGCTACAGGCTGCAACAGGCTGCTATAGGAGGCTGCTACAGGCTGCAACAGGCTGCTACATGCTGCTATAGGAGGCTGCTACAGGCTGCTATAGGAGGCTGCTACAGGCTGCAACAGGCTGCTATAGGAGGCTGCTACAGGCTGCTATAGGAGGCTGCTACAGGCTGCAACAGGCGGCTACAGGCTGCTATAGGAGGCTGCTACAGGCTGCTATAGGAGGCTGCTACAGGCTGCTATAGGAGGCTGCTACAGGCTGCTACAGGCTGCTATAGGAGACTGCTACAGGCTGCAACAGGCTGCTATAGGAGGCTGCTACAGGCTGCTATAGGAGGCTGCTACAGGCTGCTACAGGCTGCTACAGGCTGCTATAGGCTGCTACAGGCTGCTACAGGCTGCTATAGGCTGCTACAGGCTGCTACAGGCTGCTATAGGATGCTACATGTTGCTATAGGCTGCTAAAGGCTGCTATAAGCTGCTACAAGCTGCTACAGGCTGCTATAGGAGGCTGCTACAGGCTGCTCCAAGCTGCTCCAAGCTGCTACAAGCTGCTACAGGCTGCAACAGGCTGCTATAGGAGGCTGCTACAGGCTACAACAGGCTGCTACAGGCTGCTATAGGAGGCTGCTACAGGCTGCTATAGGAGGCTGCTACAGTCTGCAACAGGCTGCTACAGGCTGCTATAGGAGGCTGCTACAGGCTGCAACAGGCTGCTACAGGCTGCTACAGGCTGCTATAGGAGGCTGCTACAGGCTGCTATAGGAGGCTGCTACAGGCTGCTATAGGAGGCTGCTATAGGCTGCTATAGGAGGCTGCTACAGGCTGCAACAGGCTGCTACAGGAGGCTGCTACTGGCTGCTTTAGGAGGCTGCTACAGGCTGCTACAGGCTGCTTTAGGAGGCTGCTACAGACTGTTACAGGCTGCTATAGGAGGCTGCTACAAGCTGCTACAGGCTGCTACAGGCTGTTACAGGCTGTTACAGGCTGCTATAGGAGGCTGCTACAAGCTGCTACAGGCTGCTACAGGCTGTTATGGGCTGTTACAGGCTGCTACAGGCTGTTACAGGCTGCTATAGGAGGCTGCTACAAGCTGCTACAGGCTGCTACGGGCTGTTACAGGCTGTTACAGGCTGTTACAGGCTGCTATAGGAGGCTGCTACAAGCTGCTACAGGCTGCTACAGGCTGCTACAGGCTGTTACAGGCTGTTACAGGCTGCTACAGGCTGCTACAGGCTGTTACGGGCTGTTACAGGCTGCTACAGGCTGCTACAGGCTGTTTCGGGCTGCTACAGGCTGCTACAGGCTGCTACAGGCTGTTACAGGCTGCTACAGGCTGCTTTAGGAGGCTGCTACAGGCTGCTACAGGCTGCTTTAGGAGGCTGCTACAGGCTGTTACAGGCTGTTACAGGCTGCTATAGGAGGCTGCTACAAGCTGCTACAGGCTGCTACAGGCTGTTACAGGCTGCTACAGGCTGCTACAGGCTGCTACAGGCTGTTACAAGCTGCTACAGGCTGTTACAGGCTGCTACAGGGTGCTACAAGCTGCTACAGGCTGCTACAGGCTGCTACAGGCTGTTACAAGCTGCTACAGGCTGCTACAGGCTGCTACAAGCTGTTACAGGCTGTTACAAGCTGCTACAGGCTGTTACAGGCTGCTACAGGCTGTTACAAGCTGCTACAGGCTGTTACAGGCTGCTACAGGCTGTTACAAGCTGCTACAGGCTGCTACAGGCTGTTACAGGCTGCTACAGGCTGTTACAAGCTGCTACAGGCTGTTACAGGCTGCTACAGGCTGCTACAGGCTGTTACAGGCTGCTACAGGCTGCTACAGGCTGTTACATGCTGCTACAGGCTGCTACAGGCTGCTACAGGCTGCTACAGGCTGTTACAGGCTGCTATAGGAGACTGCTACAGGCTGCAACAGGCTGCTATAGGAGGCTGCTACAGGCTGCTATAGGAGGCTGCTACAGGCTGCTACAGGCTGCTACAGGCTGCTATAGGCTGCTACAGGCTGCTACAGGCTGCTATAGGCTGCTACAGGCTGCTACAGGCTGCTATAGGATGCTACATGTTGCTATAGGCTGCTAAAGGCTGCTATAAGCTGCTACAAGCTGCTACAGGCTGCTACAGGCTGCTCCAAGCTGCTCCAAGCTGCTCCAAGCTGCTACAGGCTGCAACAGGCTGCTATAGGAGGCTGCTACAGGCTACAACAGGCTGCTATAGGAGGCTGCTACAGGCTGCTATAGGAGGCTGCTACAGTCTGCAACAGGCTGCTACAGGCTGCTATAGGAGGCTGCTACAGGCTGCAACAGGCTGCTGCAGGCTGCTACAGGCTGCTATAGGAGGCTGCTACAGGCTGCTATAGGAGGCTGCTATAGGCTGCTATAGGAGGCTGCTACAGGCTGCAACAGGCTGCTACAGGCTGCAACAGGCTGCTACAGGAGGCTGCTACTGGCTGCTTTAGGAGGCTGCTACAGGCTGCTTTAGGAGGCTGCTACAGGCTGTTACAGGCTGTTACAGGCTGCTATAGGAGGCTGCTACAAGCTGCTACAGGCTGCTACAGGCTGCTACAGGCTGTTACGGGCTGTTACAGGCTGCTATAGGAGGCTGCTACAAGCTGCTACAGGCTGCTACAGGCTGTTACGGGCTGTTACAGGCTGCTACAGGCTGTTACAGGCTGCTATAGGAGGCTGCTACAAGCTGCTACAGGCTGCTACAGGCTGCTACAGGCTGTTACGGGCTGTTACAGGCTGCTACAGGCTGCTACAGGCTGTTACGGGCTGTTACGGACTGTTACAGGCTGCTACAGGCTGTTACAGGCTGCTACAGGCTGTTACGGGCTGTTACAGGCTGCTACAGGCTGCTACAGGCTGCTACAGGCTGTTACGGGCTGTTACAGGCTGCTACAGGCTGCTACAGGCTGTTTCGGGCTGCTACAGGCTGCTACAGGCTGTTACAGGCTGCTACAGGCTGCTTTAGGAGGCTGCTACAGGCTGCTACAGGCTGCTTTAGGAGGCTGCTACAGGCTGTTACAGGCTGCTATAGGAGGCTGCTACAAGCTGCTACAGGCTGCTACAGGCTGCTACAGGCTGTTACAGGCTGCTACAGGCTGCTACAGGCTGTTACAGGCTGCTACAGGCTGCTACAGGCTGCTACAAGCTGCTACAGGCTGTTACAGGCTGCTACAGGGTGCTACAGGCTGCTACAAGCTGCTACAGGCTGCTACAGGCTGCTACAGGCTGTTACAAGCTGCTACAGGCTGCTACAGGCTGCTACAAGCTGTTACAGGCTGTTACAAGCTGCTACAGGCTGTTACAGGCTGTTACAGGCTGCTACAGGCTGCTACAGGCTGTTACAAGCTGCTACAGGCTGTTACAGGCTGCTACAGGCTGTTACAAGCTGCTACAGGCTGCTACAGGCTGCTACAGGCTGTTACAGGCTGCTACAGGCTGTTACAAGCTGCTACAGGCTGTTACAGGCTGCTACAGGCTGCTACAGGATGCTACAGGCTGTTACAGGCTGCTACGGGCTGCTACGGGCTGCTACGGGCTGCTACAGGCTGCTACAGGCTGCTACAGGCTGTTACAGGCTGCTACAGGCTGTTACAGGCTGCTATAGGAGGCTGCTACAGGCTGCTACAGGCTGCTACAGGCTGTTACGGGCTGTTACAGGCTGCTACAGGCTGTTACAGGCTGCTACAGGCTGTAACGGGCTGTTACGGACTGTTACAGGCTGCTACAGGCTGCTACAGGCTGTTACGGGCTGCTACAGGCTGTTACGGGCTGCTTTAGGAGGCTGCTACAGGCTGTTACAGGCTGTTACAGGCTGCTACAGGCTGTTACAGGCTGTTACAGGCTGCTACAGGCTGCTACAGGCTGTTACAAGCTGCTACAGGCTGTTACAGGCTGCTACAGGCTGTTACAAGCTGCTACAGGCTGCTACAGGCTGCTACAGGCTGTTACAGGCTGCTACAGGCTGTTACAAGCTGCTACAGGCTGTTACAGGCTGCTACAGGCTGCTACAGGCTGCTACAGGCTGTTACGGGCTGCTACGGGCTGTTACGGGCTGCTACAGGCTGCTACAGGCTGCTACAGGCTGTTACGGGCTGCTACGGGCTGCTACGGGCTGTTACGGGCTGCTACAGGCTGCTACAGGCTGCTACAGGCTGTTACAGGCTGTTACAGGCTGCTACAGGCTGCTACAGGCTGTTACAGGCTGTTACAGGCTGCTACAGGCTGTTACAAGCTGCTACAGGCTGCTACAGGCTGTTACAGGCTGCTACAGGCTGTTACAAGCTGCTACAGGCTGCTACAGGCTGCTACAGGCTTCTACAGGCTGCTACAGGCTGCTACGGGCTGCTACGGGCTGTTACGGGCTGCTACAGGCTGCTACAGGCTGCTACAGGCTGCTACAGGCTGTTACGGGCTGTTACAGGCTGCTACAGGCTGTTACAGGCTGCTATAGGAGGCTGCTACAAGCTGCTACAGGCTGCTACAGGCTGTTACGGGCTGTTACAGGCTGCTACAGGCTGTTACAGGCTGCTACAGGCTGTTACGGGCTGTTACGGACTGTTACAGGCTGCTACAGGCTGTTACAGGCTGCTACAGGCTGTTACGGGCTGTTACGGGCTGCTACAGGCTGCTACAGGCTGCTACAGGCTGCTACAGGCTGTTACGGGCTGCTACAGGCTGCTACAGGCTGCTACAGGCTGTTACGGGCTGCTACAGGCTGCTACAGGCTGTTACAGGCTGCTACAGGCTGCTACAGGCTGCTTTAGGAGGCTGCTACAGGCTGCTACAGGCTGCTTTAGGAGGCTGCTACAGGCTGTTACAGGCTGTTACAGGCTGCTATAGGAGGCTGCTACAAGCTGCTACAGGCTGCTACAGGCTGTTACAGGCTGCTACAGGCTGCTACAGGCTGCTACAGGCTGTTACAGGCTGCTACAGGCTGCTACAGGCTGTTACAGGCTGCTACGGGCTGCTACGGGCTGTTACGGGCTGCTACAGGCTGCTACAGGCTGCTACAGGCTGTTACAGGCTGCTACGGGCTGCTACGGGCTGTTACGGGCTGCTACAGGCTGCTACAGGCTGCTACAGGCTGTTACAGGCTGTTACAGGCTGCTACAGGCTGTTACAAGCTGCTACAGGCTGTTACAGGCTGCTACAGGCTGTTACAAGCTGCTACAGGCTGCTACAGGCTGCTACAGGCTGTTACAGGCTGCTACAGGCTGTTACAAGCTGCTACAGGCTGTTACAGGCTGCTACAGGCTTCTACAGGCTGCTACAGGCTGTTACAGGCTGCTACGGGCTGCTACGGGCTGCTACAGGCTGCTACAGGCTGCTACAGGCTGTTACAGGCTGCTACAGGCTGCTACAGGCTGTTACAGGCTGCTACAGGCTGCTACAGGCTGTTACAGGCTGTTACAGGCTGCTACAGGCTGTTACAAGCTGCTACAGGCTGCTACAGGCTGTTACAGGCTGCTACAGGCTGTTACAAGCTGCTACAGGCTGTTACAGGCTGCTACAGGCTGCTACAGGCTTCTACAGGCTGTTACGGGCTGCTACGGGCTGCTACGGGCTGTTACGGGCTGCTACAGGCTGCTACAGGCTGCTACAGGCTGCTACAGGCTGTTACGGGCTGTTACAGGCTGCTGTTACACAGGCTGTTACAGGCTGCTATAGGAGGCTGCTACAAGCTGCTACAGGCTGCTACAGGCTGTTACGGGCTGTTACAGGCTGCTACAGGCTGTTACAGGCTGCTACAGGCTGTTACGGGCTGTTACGGACTGTTACAGGCTGCTACAGGCTGTTACAGGCTGCTACAGGCTGTTACGGGCTGTTACGGGCTGCTACAGGCTGCTACAGGCTGCTACAGGCTGCTACAGGCTGTTACGGGCTGCTACAGGCTGCTACAGGCTGCTACAGGCTGTTACGGGCTGCTACAGGGCTGCTACAGGCTGTTACAGGCTGCTACAGGCTGCTACAGGCTGCTTTAGGAGGCTGCTACAGGCTGCTACAGGCTGCTTTAGGAGGCTGCTACAGGCTGTTACAGGCTGTTACAGGCTGCTTAGGAGGCTGCTACAAGCTGCTACAGGCTGCTACAGGCTGTTACAGGCTGCTACAGGCTGCTACAGGCTGCTACAGGCTGTTACAGGCTGCTACAGGCTGTTACAGGCTGCTACAGGCTGCTACGGGCTGTTACGGGCTGCTACAGGCTGCTACAGGCTGCTACAGGCTGTTACAGGCTGCTACGGGCTGCTACGGGCTGTTACGGGCTGCTACAGGCTGCTGCTACAGGCTGCTACAGGCTGTTACAGGCTGTTACAGGCTGCTACAGGCTGTTACAAGCTGCTGCTACAGGCTGTTACAGGCTGCTACAGGCTGTTACAAGCTGCTACAGGCTGCTACAGGCTGCTACAGGCTGTTACAGGCTGCTACAGGCTGTTACAAGCTGCTACGGGCTGCTACGGGCTGTTACAGGCTGCTACAGGCTTCTACAGGCTGCTACAGGCTGTTACAGGCTGCTACGGGCTGCTACGGGCTGCTACAGGCTGCTACAGGCTGCTACAGGCTGTTACAGGCTGCTACAGGCTGCTACAGGCTGCTACAGGCTGCTACGGGCTGTTACAGGCTGCTACAGGCAGTTACAGGCTGCTATAGGAGGCTGTTACAGGCTGCTATAGGAGGCTGCTACATGCTGCTACAGGCTGCTACAGGCTGTTACGGGCTGTTACAGGCTGCTACAGGCTGCTACAGGCTGTTACGGGCTGTTACGGACTGTTACAGGCTGCTACAGGCTGTTACAGGCTGCTACAGGCTGTTACGGGCTGTTACGGGCTGCTACAGGCTGCTACAGGCTGTTACGGGCTGTTACAGGCTGCTACAGGCTGCTACAGGCTGCTACAGGCTGTTACGGGCTGCTACAGGCTGCTACAGGCTGTTACAGGCTGTTACAGGCTGCTACAGGCTGCTTTAGGAGGCTGCTACAGGCTGCTACAGGCTGCTTTAGGAGGCTGCTACAAGCTGCTACAGGCTGCTACAGGCTGTTACAGGCTGCTACAGGCTGCTACAGGCTGTTACAGGCTGCTACAGGCTGCTACAGGCTGCTACAGGCTGTTACAAGCTGCTACAGGCTGTTACAGGCTGCTACAGGCTGCTACAGGCTGTTACAAGCTGCTACAGGCTGCTACAGGCTGCTACAGGCTGTTACAAGCTGCTACAGGCTGCTACAAGCTGCTACAAGCTGTTACAGGCTGTTACAAGCTGCTACAGGCTGTTACAGGCTGTTACAGGCTGCTACAGGCTGCTACAGGCTGGTACAAGCTGCTACAGGCTGTTACAGGCTGCTACAGGCTGTTACAAGCTGCTACAGGCTGCTACAGGCTGCTACAGGCTGTTACAGGCTGCTACAGGCTGTTACAGGCTGCTACAGGCTGTTACAGGCTGCTACAGGCTGTTACAAGCTGCTACAGGCTGCTACAGGCTGCTACAGGCTGTTACGGGCTGCTACGGGCTGCTACGGGCTGCTACGGGCTGTTACGGGCTGCTACGGGCTGTTACGGGCTGCTACAGGCTGCTACAGGCTGCTACAGGCTGTTACAGGCTGCTACAGGCTGCTACGGGCTGTTACGGGCTGCTACAGGCTGCTACAGGCTGCTACAGGCTGTTACAGGCTGCTACAGGCTGCTACAGGCTGCTACAGGCTGTTACGGGCCTGCTCCAATGGCAAAGGGATTGTTGACGTTTCGACACCAATACAAGTCTCCCAACAGTCTAATTCTCCCCTCTCTGGCTGAGGTGTACAGCTGAAACTACCAACATGTTGTTCAGTGACATGGTTGTCCAGTGGTCCTCCAAAGAAAGTTAAGTTAGGGATACTAGGTCCTGGCACGGGGAGAGGAGTGTGGTAGGGTTCAGTCTCTTAGCCTGGTCCCAGATCTGTTTGTGCTGTGGCGTGACAATGACCGTAGGAGTTGGCAAGGCAGCTGAAACAGATCTGGGACCAGGTTAATAGACCGCTCTCTCCTGATTAAGTTGCTTATTGGTTCAGTACCCTACAAGCTGTTACACTGGCCAAGCTGAGTTAGAACAAGTACAACAATAATTGTTTTTAATAAATTAGGTTATGTTTGTTGTACAATTACAGTCTTCTACCCACTTGTTATCATTTTGACTCTATTTGACTGTATTTGAGATGTTTGTGTTTTGTGTGTGTGCGTGTGTGTGTGTGTGTGTGTCAGGAGGCCTAACAGAGCTCATCAACAGACAGGATGTCAGTCAGATCTCACCATTGTAATAAGGGAGATGTTGTCACCCAACAGGGGAAATGGACATTAATGTGTGAGGGTGACTGAGGACGAGCAAGGAGTCTGGCTCTGAGTGTGTGAAACTAGCTACATACACACACACACATGTGCACACACACACACACAGACAAAAGCACACATACACACCATCCCAACAAGGCAGTCCCCCTCCCTAAGCTGTCCCAGATAAATAGCAGCATTGATAGGTTCTCACCTCAGTCTCCTGGTGAGACAAAGGGAAACATGGGAGACATTACCAGGGAGACTGACTGAGGAGCAGACATAGTGGGAATTCAGTCCTATTCCCAAACAACCTGTGTTCCTGTCACCTCCTATTCCAGCTGGTCACTTCACACACAAAACCATCACAAGGCACACTAACACACACGGGTGGGGCCGGCCAGAGATGGGTGGGGCTGGGTGGAGATGGGTGGGGCTGGGTAGAGATGGGTGGGGCTGGGTGGGGCTGGGTAGAGATGGGTGGGGCTGGGTAGAGATGGGTGGGGCTGGGTAGAGATGGGTGGGGTTGGGTAGAGATGGGTGGGGCTGGGTGGAGATGGGTGGGGCTGGGTAGAGATGGGTGGGGCTGGGTAGAGATGGGTGGGGCTGGGTAAGGATGGGTGGGGCTGGGTGATATTAAGGGAGGGATGGAATGCAGATGAGGTAGGTGGAATGGGGTATGGTGGGGGGGTTGGGACAGGGGGGTTTGTTGCTAAATAGGGCAGGGTGGAGTGGGTGTGTGTGGGGTGTTGTTGAGAATATTGGACCACTACATCATGTGGTCTGCTGGTTTAAAACAAAGAGCCCCTGGTCCAATTTGGAACCCCAGAGACTAGGGGGCTTGTTGTGCACTCCGCATCCAGCCTCCAGTAGTGTACTTAAAGGGAGGGGGTGAAGGTAGTTAAGTTCAGGTGGGCCCTGCTCTGGACTTCAAACACTCACATTAGAACCAACAGTCACTCACAGGATATTACACTGTGTGGATGGTGAGAGAGAGGACGCTTTGTATCGGGCCCATTAGAGCATAAACCGATACTAATGAAGCCATTTCCTGTACAAACGGAGCGACTCGGGAAGAAACTGCCTCTGCTTTTAATCCAGTCCCAGTTAAGACGCTGGGATTTGGTACTGGCTCGTTCTTTCACACTGGTTACTGGGTCGTTCTTTCACACTGGTTACTGGGATTTGGTACTGGGTCGTTCTTTCACACTGGTTACTGGGTCGTTCTTTCACACTGGTTACTGGGATTTGGTACTGGCTCGTTCTTTCACACTGGTTACTGGGATTTGGTACTGGCTCGTTCTTTCACACTGGTTACTGGGTCGTTCTTTCACACTGGTTACTGGGATTTGGTACTGGCTCGTTCTTTCACACTGGTTACTGGGTCGTTCTTTCACACTGGTTACTGGGATTTGGTACTGGGTTGTTCTTTCACACTGGTTACTGGGATTTGGTACTGGGTCATTCTTTCACACTGTTTACTGGGATTTGGTACTGGGTCGTTCTTTCACACTGGTTACTGGGATTTGGTACTGGCTCGTTCTTTCACACTGGTTACTGGGATTTGGTACTGGGTCGTTCTTTCACACTGGTTACTGGGATTTGGTACTGGGTCGGTGTTTCACACTGGTTACTGGGATTTGGTACTGGGTCGTTCTTTCACACTGGTTACTGGGATTTGGTACTGGCTCGTTCTTTCACACTGGTTACTGGGATTTGGTACTGGCTCGCTCTTTCACACTGGTTACTGGGATTTGGTACTGGGTCGTTCTTTCACACTGGTTACTGGGATTTGGTACTGGCTCGTTCTTTCACACTGGTTACTGGGATTTGGTACTGGGTCGTTCTTTCACACTGGTTACTGGGATTTGGTACTGTGTCGTTCTTTCACACTGGTTACTGGGATTTGGTACTGGGTCGTTCTTTCACACTGGTTACTGGGATTTGGTACTGGGTTGTTCTTTCACACTGGTTACTGGGATTTGGTACTGGGTCGTTCTTTCACACTGGTTACTGGGATTTGGTACTGGGTCGTTCTTTCACACTGGTTACTGGGATTTGGTACTGGGTCGTTCTTTCACACTGGTTACTGGGATTTGGTACTGGCTCGTTCTTTCACACTGGTTACTGGGTCGTTCTTTCACACTGGTTACTGGGATTTGGTACTGTGTCGTTCTTTCACACTGGTTACTGGGATTTGGTACTGGGTCGTTCTTTCACACTGGTTACTGGGATTTGGTACTGGGTCGTTCTTTCACACTGGTTACTGGGATTTGGTACTGGGTCGTTCTTTCACACTGGTTACTGGGATTTGGTACTGGGTCGTTCTTTCACACTGGTTACTGGGATTTGGTACTGGGTCATTCTTTCACACTGGTTACCAGCGGAACCCCTCAGGAAAGTTAATTACGCATGATTAATGGTGCGGTTTCCTTCCAATGATATCTGTGACGGCACAAAGCTGTCGCAAGGCTTGTCAGGGAGAATTTGAGCTGAATAAGTATTTATGTGATCGTATGTGATGGGTCTCCTCTCACCAGCACCGGCCCTCATCAATCAAGACCTAGCTGCTCACAGTACTGGGAAATTGGTCTATCAGCGTGGCTGGGCTCCCTATACCCCCCCTCCACCCTCCTCCTCCATCCACCTCCCCTCCTCCCCATTCAATCAGGCCCGGGGCTACAATGCTTCTTTAGCTCTTACTTCTGACCAACACAGGGGTCACAGGGGTGTGGGGGGGGAGCGGGGGGGAGTCAGAGCTGAGCCCATCCATTACAGCTCTTGTTTCTCTCAGTGGCAGCCGGACGACGGGTTTCTATTAGGAGCTCCCGTCTATTCAGCACCAAGATTACACTAGCTCCCCCCCCCCCCCCAAGCCAGCCTTGGTCTCCCCACCCCCTCGCCCATTCCTACCCACCCTGGGGGCCTCTGCCGCCTCAACTCCTGCCCCTCATCCCCCTTCAGTGTTTTACACCGCACAGTCAGTGTTTTTTTCTCTGGCCGAGATGACAATAAACAGCAGAGAGAGAGAGAGAGAGAGGGAGAGGGAGAGGGAGAGAGAGAGAGAGGGAGAGAGAGAGAGAGAGAGAGAGAGGGGGAGAGAGAGGGAGAGAGAGGGACCTGGCCACTGGCTGGAGGGGAAGAATGAGAGGAGACACTCTGACCTGTGGTTTAGTGCTGTTGGCTGGGTGTGGATGGGTGTAAACTCTCTGCACTGTCGGCCCGGGTAACGGGATGGCTTTGAAGTACCGCCATGTATACACACAGTCCTTCCCATCCCATCAGTATCCCCTTAACCTCCCCCCCACACACACACATACATACTCTCTCTCTTTCGTAAACAGATGTGAAGAGCTTGAGCACCTGGCTAGAAACATTGGGGCCATCTCGGTCTAAAATGTACACAGTCCTGGATCAGTCCTAGTTACATCATCAATACGAGCCGGCCTAGATTTCATCATTAACACGGGCCGATGGAAGATCAAACCGCCACACCTCCTGTGTTTAAGAAGCTCGTTTGTCTCCCTGGGTTGAAGAGACTCTTCATTTACTTAATATGTGTTAGCACTTGAGTGCCGCAAGAGAGAATACTGTTAGGGTTGCAACCCTCGGGTGAATGGATGGGGGTCTTCCTGTCAACGTGAGAGAGAGAGAGACAGTGCGCCTGTCAAACAAACAGAAATTGAATACGTCGCCTTTTATCAGAATATCCACAGTGTGTAAATACTCCCTCTCTCTAGATTATGACTAACCTCACTTCTTATAAACACCAGGAGTGAACACATTTGTCAGGGACATAGAGCTGAGGGTGTGAGGAAGCTGGAATGTTCTACTCTTCTCAGGGCAAAGGAGGCTCTACTTGGGAAGGAGGGAGGGGAGGAGAGGAGGACAGGGGTGGGGAGGAGAGGAGGGGAAGGGAGGAGAGGAGGGGAGGACAGGGGTGGGGAGAAGAGGAGGGGAAGGGAGGAGAGAAGAGGAGGACAGGGATGGGGAGAAGAGGAGAGGAGGACAGGGGTGGGGAGAAGAGGAGGGGAAGGGAGGAGAGGAGGAAAGGGGTGGGGAGAAGAGGAGGGGAAGGGAGGAGAGGAGAGGAGGACAGGGGTGGGGAGAAGAGGAGGGGAAGGGAGGGGAGGAGAGGAGAGGAGGAAAGGGGTGGGGTGGGGTGGAGAGGGGGGAAAGGAGGAGAGGAGAGGAGGACAGGGGTGGGGTGGAGAGGAGGGGAGGGGAGGAGAGGAGGAAAGAGGTGGGGAGGAGAGGAGGGGAGGGGAAGAAAGGAGAGGAGGACAGGGTGGGAAGGAGCGTGTGTGTGGTCATGCGTGTAGAGAGGAGGAGAGGAGAGGAGGACGGGGTGGGAAGGAGAGTGTGTGTGTGCATGCGTGTGGAGAGGAGGAGAGGAGAGGAGGACGGGGTGGGAAGGAGAGTGTGTGTGTGCATGTGTGTGGAGAGGAGGAGCGGAGAGGAGGACGGGGTGGGAAGGAGAGTGTGTGTGTGCATGCGTGTGGAGAGGAGGAGTTGAGAGGAGGATGGGGTGAGAAGGAGAGGGGATGTGTGCATGCGTGTGGAGAGGAGGAGAGAAGAGGAGGACGCGGTAGGAAGGAGAGTGTGTGTGTGCATGCGTGTGGAGAGGAGGAGTTGAGAGGAGGATGGGGTGAGAAGGAGAGGGGATGTGTGCATGCGTGTGGAGAGGAGGAGAGAAGAGGAGGACGGGGTGGGAAGGAGAGTGTGTGTGTGTGCATGCGTGTGGAGAGGAGGAGAGAAGAGGAAGACGGGGAGTCTGGGTGGGGCACGCCAGTACTTTAAGACTCTCTCACTCTCTCTGGCTGGTTTAGGGCCTGCTGGCAGCGGCTGGACGAGTTCACAGGATCGGAATGCTTCTGCAGGGGCAGCGTAATCAGGACCAACTTCCTCTAATTGAGAAACAAGGTTGCCTCGCTCCCCGGGTCTTTTGTTTCAGTCGGGCCACGCTGACAGAAAGGAGGAAGCTGCCGTCTGACAGCTACGGGACATGTTGTGTGTGTGTAAAAACAGTGTGTCCCTTTGTGTGTGTGTGTGTGTGTGTGTGTGTGTGTGTGTGTGTGTGTGTGTGTGTGTGTGTGTGTGCGTGTGCGTATGCGTGTGCGTGTGTGTCTAAGCATGGACAGTAACTATGGTGTCTATATCTGGGTCTGTGCCACACGTGTACTGTATTTATGTGGGTATGTTTGTTTGTTCTGAGCCATCTCTCCACATGCAAACAGAGAGATTTAAAGGGGCAGTTAAACACTAAATAACTCATACCCTCCCATTGCTAGTCTCTCTCAGTGCAGTCGGACACACCACTAACCACTGTCTTTAACTGTTAAACTAACCCTTAGGTCCATAACGGTACTGTATCCAGATAACTAACATGTTTGTTACTCGTCTGTTCCTGCGTAAGCAAACACCTCCATTGTGGCTTTCCTTTATGAGTATCTCAGAGAAAGACTACTGACCTAGGATCAGGTCTCCTTTGTCGATATAATCATTGTGATCGAAAAATCTAAACTGAGCCAAGATCAGAGGTGCTTTGTGATTGTGAAAACCGGCCCTGATTCCTTCCAGGTTAATGTCCTGGCTTAAAGGGGTTTTGTTGCTTTTCTCCAGCAGCTTATAGAGCGTGGGCCTGGGACTTTTGTCTTTGTTAAATGTTGTGTGACAATGGAATTTTCAGAGGTGCCATCCAGATAAAGAAGTGAATTGCGAGCCAAGGGGAGAGAGGTCGGGTATGATGATGATATGGGTGGGTGTCATGCTCCTTCAGTTGTGCCAGAGCGGGGAAGAAGGGAGGGAGGGATGGTCTGGTCATAGTTCAGCAGTCCTCCATCACTGCAGGCCCCAGATCCACCATCGATCCCCGGCACACCCCGCCAGCAGACACCACCTGTGATTGATCCCCAAATCAGTCCCTCACAAACCAGCGCCGTAAAAACCATAACAACCCATCATAAAAGCTGATTTATCTCTCCCCGGCCCCAGCCTCCGGTTCCAATATTAACCCAAAAGTGTATGACACCAGAATGATTGGTCTGGAATTGAATAAACCTTGAGTATTGACGCACCATGTCTGATGACTCAATCAAGTCGGACTGCTGCAATGTGCCATGGTGTGATTGCATTGTTTCAGGGTTGAGGGTAGACCTGCATGCCCACACATCACACACACATACACACCTTTTGACTGTTGGGGAGGAGATGGGAGCATAATGCATAGTTTCTCAAATAAGTCTCAGATTCCCAGGATTTGTGTGGACTGCAGCTAAATCAGATGTGTGTGTGTGTGTGTGTGTGTGTGTGTGTGTGTGTGTGTGTGTGTGTGTGTGTGTGTGTGTGTGTGTGTGTGTGTGTGTGTGTGTGTGTGTATGTGTGTGTGTGCGTGCGTGCGTGCGTGCGTGCGTGCGTGCGTGCGTGCGTGCGTGCATGTATGTGTGTGTGTGTGTGTGTGTGTGTGTGCATGCGTGTATGTGTGTGTGTGTGTGAATTCCAACTGGAAGCTGTGTCATATAATGAGAGTGTTGGTCTGAATGGCAAAAGCATGTCGGAGCTGTACCATGTACCCTGTACTCAGCACAAAGATCTCAGTTAAATATAATTCTGGCCAAACTCCTCTGGGCCTCTGATGGTGCTGGAAACCGGTGAAGCCTTAAATAGGAGCTGCTCCACTAACCCATGGAAGAGGGTTAGTGAGTTTGTTGGCTTTTTCTGACGTTCTTGAGTATTTTTTTTTGCATTGATAATGCAAATTACTTTGGACTCCAATGAGGATGTTTTCAAAGTAAATCACTGTCTTACAATACAGGCAAGTGCTCACCCACAAAAATGCATGCACTGATTCTTGTTTTGGGTCTTATTATGGAGGCAGAATGTGTTGGTTTCTTAGATCATTGGAAAGTCCTTGTGAATTAAATGTGTGGTTTTGGTATTTTCTGTCATTAAAAGGTGTGTGCAGACCTAACACGAAAAAAATAAACGCTTCAAGAAATGGGGCAATTCATGGAAAGCCGTATTTGGAAAGGCACGCCCTCAAGCCATCAACCCGCGCCTTGACTCTGCGCCTTGGTGACCTGTGCGTGATGCCATGGTTATGTCTGAACACCTGCGTGTAAAAACTAGTCAGGGTAAAACTGGTCATTAACAAGTTTACCTTTCTGAAATGACATAAATCTCACCTAGACACCGAGGAGGGGGAGTTTTTAGGGTGGGATGGATGGAGTGGAATGGGCTCTCTTAGAGAAACGGGTGTTTGAGTGTCTTGCTTCATCAGACATTATATGTGACGGCTATTTCACATATCCCGGAAACAGTCAATATTAGCCTTTCAATTGGTCACGGTGTATGAAAAGCACGCAGTCCCTGTCTCAACTGATCTCCATTTCAAACGTGGCCGGACAGCTCCATAAATGTAATGAATGTGCGACACCCGCTCCTCTGGTCTGAAGTGGTGTGTTCTATTGCATCTTTCCTTACATCAAGGGGCTCTTTTAAAGATGATATCTACGAGCGTTTAAGAAGCAATTTGTTCACCCTGCAGCGACCAACAACATGCTCTAATTACCGGGCTTTATCCGGCCGGGTGGGGCGGGCTGGCTGGCTTGCTGGCCAGGCTTGTTTTACTTTCCAGCTCTCCGACGATGAATTTATGTTTTCAAAACGTTACCTTTGACTCCAGTGCGACTTTATCGCACCCCGTGGTCCACCTACACATACAGAGTTGCCTGTGTGTTGAGGCGCTGCGGAGGAAGTGTCTGTGTGATTACCGCAGCCTGTTGGACCTCTCTCAGACTCAGTAACACCCCCCCCCCCACCCGCGACGGTGCATTCCTCCGGCTGCTCTTTGGAGCAGGGGCACACGCCGGGTAGCTCAAAAAAAATCAGCTGCATGTATGTTTTCAAGTCCTCGCCCCACTCTCTGATTTGTACATTTACCTCCTCCCACAGTGTGAATAGTAGCCTACATTGTACCTCAGGCCAGTGGTCATGTTTGGTCAATGCCTTGTTTTAACGCTCCAGTCACGTCTAGTCATTCCTGCTGTCAATTCAATTTACTTCATTTTAGCTACAGGAGACAATATATCTTATTCACATGCAGAATCTCTTATAGATGTGGATCTTTCTGGAATCGGAATAAAAGCGAATTGAACCGTCAATGTGCAGCAAAGATAATTTTAAGCACACGTTAAAAATACTTTTAAGCACACGTTATTCACTAACATAGATCCGAGTTCATGCATCACATAGCCTATATCTGACAGTATTATAATTATATCAAAACTAAGCTTAACTGTGAGGTTAGACATTCATCACAGCATCCGATTGCTGTTAAAGCCTATACCATAGGCCCATAGGTTAATTAATATATTTTAAAGCAACAGGGATCAAAAAGCTTTTCCTAATTCTCAGTTTATTGCATTGCCTATTTATACTTCGTTTTTTCTAACATCTCCTAGTTATATTTTAGCTGTCAGCATATGTCTGCTTCTCCCCCACTGCTGGTCAGTCTCGGGTGGGAAAGCGCCTGCATGTTGTCGGGATGGAACCTGGCCTGGGCCCCACTGCAGAGCAGAGCTGTCACGGGAGTAGGCTGGGGGGCCGCTAAAACAGAACAGACAGTGCCAAAATGATGGGGTACTAATTCGGAAAACACGCAAGGCCCAGTCATCAAAGGCGGAAGAATTTGTAGGAAATCATCCCTCTCCCGGAATGCCTGTTTGACCCCGGCAAATGAAAATAATCCAAAGGAATTAGAAGTGAGCTGGTCTGGTCCTGAGAGCCCCGGGCGGCAGGGAAAACATAGCGGCCGCGCTGTGTCGCTCGGAGGAGCTGGGCTGAGCCAGGGGGCCGCTGACCTTGTCCACATAAAGCTGTGATTTATGAAGTGCAGGGCACAGCAGCGGGGCTTCTGTCTTCTCCCGGAGAACCAAATTACCGAGGTGGAGATTAACACGCGCTCGCAACGGGTCTACTTCCAGACCAAGGAAATGTTTTATTTAAATTTTTCCCCTTTCATTTCCTCTGCTCTCTTTTAATGCGAATTGGTCCGTGAGGAGACTCCGGGACTTTTTGGAGGGGTGAGGGGTGGGGGTGTTCGGTGTTCGGGGGTGTTCGGTGGGAGAGATAGTAGCCATATGCAAAAATGTCCGTTTCTGCTTTGACTTCAAATTTCAAAAGTATCAATGCAGTGTCTATTTCACTCACCTGGATATGTTTACGATATTGTATTGTATTTGTTATGTATTTTTTAAAATCTCGATTAGGTTACATTATAGATATTAGAACACATATTTAGAACACTCACATTTTCAGCATAATCATTACAAAATAAAGGTGTTGGCTAATTCGCAGTGAAGTCACTATAACTGTTCAAAGTCCTAAAATTACACACCATGACACGGGTGTTGTATCAAAAGTTATATCACTCCTAAATTCGTGTGAGTTTTTAAATATGTTTTTGCCACCTGATTGAATCGCCTCACACTTAACCAAAATAAATAGTCTAGGTGGGCCCGTCTGTAGAGACTCATGATGGAGGCTTAATGCAGCTTTTCGCCCGTGTCAATGGGAGGTCTCTCCATATGAATGGTGGAACTATTTCATGTGGATTTGGCTGCGATATTTTATTTTTCTTCCATTTTTTCTCTCTCTTTGGGAGGATGTGCTGGAATTCACCTTATACACAGTGCTTCCATTAGAGCGACTCAGCAGCCTGACTCGTTTCGGCGGTCGGCATCAGGGAGTAGCTCCCTCATGGAGTCAGTTTGCACCTACCCGGCCCAGGAATCCCCACCGAGGGGCTCGTGGTGCCGTAATGCTCTGACTCATACACAAGCTGAGTGTAGATAAACAAGTCAAACAAATGAAGCCCCTTTATAAACCAGATACTCACTAATGCATTTTGAAGTAAAGCCATATATTTTCAAGGGGATTTAAGTTAAAACTGTAACTAGGCCACTAAGGGACGTTCATTGTCACCTTGTTAGCAACTCCAGTGTATATGTGGCTTTGTGTTTTAGGTTATTGTCCTGCTGAAAGGTGAACATGCCTCCCTGTGTCTGTTGGAAAGCAGACTGAACCAGGTTTTCCTCTAGAATTTTGCCTGTTCTTAGCGCTATTCCGTTTCTTTTTATCCTAAACTGCCTAGTCTTTGCCGATGACAAGCATACCCATAACATGATGCAGCCACCACCATGCTTGAAAATATGAATAGTGGTACTCAGTGATGAGTTGTGTTGGATTGGCCCCAAACATAGAACTTTGTATTCAGAACATGAAGTTATTTTCTTTGCCATATTTGTTGCAGTTTTAATTTAGTGCCTTAATGCCAACAGGATGCATGTTTTGGAATATTTGTATTCTGTACAGGCTTCCTTCTTTTCACTCTGTCAGTTAGTTTAGTATTGTGGAATAACTTAAATGTTGTATATCCATCCTCCTTTTTCTCCTATCACAGCCATTAAACTCTGTAACTGTTTTAAAGTCACCAATGGTGAAATCCCTGAGCGGTTTCCTTCCTCTCCAGCAACTGAGTTCGGAAGGACGCCTGTATCTTTGTAGTGACTGAGTGTATTGATACATACAATATCCCATAATGTCAAAGTAGAATTATGTTTTTAGACATTTTTACAAATCCACAAAAACATTTTTACAAATCCACATTCAAAGGGATATTCAATGTCTGCATTAAATAAAAAGATATATCTACCAATAGGTGCCCTTCTTTGGAGGCATTGGAAAACCTCCCTTGTCTTTGTGGTTGAATCTGTGTTTGAAATTCACTGCTCGACTGAGAAACTCGCCAATTACAAATAATTGTATGAGATGAGTCATTCAAAAATAATTTGAAACACTGTTATTGCACACAGAGTGAGTCCATGCAACTTATTATGTGACTTAGTCAGCAGATTTTCACTCCTGAACTTATTTAGTTTTGCCATAAAATAAAACATTTCAAGACATTTCAGCTTTTCATTTTTAATTCATTTGTAAAAATGTCTAAAAACATAATTCCACTTTAACATTATGATATATTGTATGTATGCCAGTGACACAAAATATGACTTTGATCAATTTAAAATTCAGTCTGTAACACCAGAAAATGTGTAAAAAGCCAAGGGGGTGTGAATACTTTCTGAAGGCACTGTAAATAGCCCACTGATATCCTGTGAAACTCAAGCGTAAATCATTTGTTAAAGCAAAGTAGCCTCATGTTTCCTACACTGCAATATAAATTGGGAAATGCTTTGAAAATGTAGTGATGGATTTGTCCAATACTTAAACTGAGAACATTTTCCCAAGTAATTGAGTTGCTAAAACAAACAACTAATACAAACAAATCAGCATGAAAACCCTTGAGAAATTTCACAGCACTTTTAAGTCGGTGTTCAAAAAACATTATCCGGATGCCGCAGATGTGAAGTGTCACCCAAATCAGAATGAAACGGTAAGTGGCGTAAAATAGGAGAAATAACACAAGCCTCGAGCAGGCTTTTTGGTTTGTAATCTGTTATTAAACAGCTATTACACACTTTATGTGCTATAATCATAATAACAAAGGCTTGGGTTCTTTTGATAAAGCCGAACTATTTAATATACTTACGTAATATAATGGACTAGACTATATGGCGAGTTTTTCAAATAAACATAAATTAGACTATGGTTTAAAACACTATACATGGGGGCTTTAACAAATGAACAAATGTTTTAAAATTCACTTCCACGGCTCCTCTTATTGTGGATCCAAGAAATGTATTGTAGGTCGTTCAGGTGATTATATATTCAGGCCCATGCAACTGAATCTTTCATGTCTCATCTAGCAATTTAACGCCTTCGTGTAGACGATGTTGTGTGCTGCAATTCTGCGGACGAGAAAGCAATGACCCCCATCTCAATAACTCAGCGTCTCCGCGCTTGACTGATGCACTTTTCTCAGGAGATATAGGCACACAGGCTGGGAACTTCGTTCAGTATGGAAGGCTTACAACACAAATTTAGGCTATCCATGAATCTAAACCCTGTTAAATTCTCCACTAAAGAAAACACCTATCAAAATGTGTCTGCATGGCATTAAAGAACGTATTGAAAGGCAACTAATACCTTGTAAAAGTTTGTTCAGTTGAGAACGCCATCTCCCGACTAGGGAGAGAAGTACAGGCTGAGAATCCGTGAGCGGTCTCTGGTCCAATCTACATTTACCCCAATTTACCCTGGTCACTCGGACCTGCTAGTGATACCACAAAACCCTTGTTTATCCACAAACGTTTCCTCCCTTTCAGAAAGAGCTCTGGGTCTCTATCAGAATCCTCGATCAGACCCGGAGAGGCCCGGCCAATCACTTTCCCAGATTACTTGCATTTAATACACAATGGATCATAAAACAAATCCCTCATCCTGACAGGAAGAAAATAGAACAGCTCATAGCTTGAGCTTTCCCAATTTATGGCTAAATTAAAAAGGCTTCCAACAATGGACAAGTCGAGGAAAGGCAGGAAATCAATGAGCTGCGGACCGGGGGCTCTTTTGAGTTCTCAAGCAGCGCGGACTATGGGAATCTCTGGCGAGGTCCACCTTATTTACACATGATTTTTCCTGTCCTTCCTGCACATTTGCTCTGCAATTTCATCAAACAATGGGAATTATCTGGGATAGAAGGTCAATGTCACAGATAGCGGCCACTGAGACATATTAATAATCTCTTCGCCCCCCCACTCCCCTCACCCTCTCCCAGAACATTATAGACTCCTGTTCATGCTTGCCCTGAATAACCAAGTAGGCTATAGCCTACTTTTCTATTATTCTAAGTGGTCTATTTTTTCCCGATTTGATTATCCAAAAGAGTTTAGAGTTGGACATAAATGTTAAGAAAAAAGAGTGAAAATTATTATAAAAAAAAAAGTTTAAACATACAAACAAGCAACAACAACAATCAAATCAGAAACAAGTCTTAATTGTATGCATGTTGGCCCTGCTGTATATGCAAGCTGTTACCATTCATTGCAGATCAAGCTTAGCAGAATCATATTTAGAAAGCTATAAATTGGATTGGCATGTTTAGAAATGTGTGTAACAACACCATGCAGGACGACGGCATGTTTGGTCACCTGCGTCCTACGTCTCTCAGAGCGGCGAGGGCGAGACGGGTCACTGGGGCGCATGCCTTGTCTGTCCCGTAAAGCAGGTGCTCCAAGCAAACAAGGAAAGCGTCACTTAGGCCTAACAATAAAAGTTGTTGTTTTCACTTGGACTATTAATGAGGCTTTATTTAATTAAAACAATGCCTTTTACACGCCATTACGTATTTTATTAATAACACAATTGTTTTTTAACTGTACAATATTCTTAGATGAGAGTCACTGTCATCATTCAGTAGTCTAAGCTAATAGCATTTTGTGCTTTAACTGGGCTTGGAGTGAGCCGCGAACCCACCCCTCATTGCTTAGGGAAAAACGAGTGAAACGCGAATGATTGCATAATTATTCGGTGGTTTCATCAAAGGCAAATTGGGCTGGTGTGTGTATGTAGTCAATCCCATAGAAGCCCATCCCGACCTCTCTCTGACCTCGCCTCTCCACCGGTCCCCTGTCACTTTAAAATTTACTGCGGGTAGCGTCGCTCAACTTCCGACTGCGGACAGGCAAGATAGCCCGTTTTGCATTGCTCTCTATGGATGGGCGAGCAAGATCCTCTTTAAGAGACAGTCCGTGAAACAGAAACACACACATCACACAGTACGGGACGCGCAAGTAGGTGGGCGATCCTTCCATCTCACTATCACGCGCCGGGGGGAGAGAGAAAGGAAAAGTTGAATCGTCGCTCGCTCCGCCGCGCTGACACCTGGGAACAGTGAAGGTTCAGAAAGAGAGGAGCGGACGAGACGGGCTCGCGCGGACGGGCTCAACTTGGACCAAGTTAATGTGCCTAGGGATTATGCCGGTGTCTACATGACAATAAGCGAGCGAGCGAGAGAGAGAGAGAGAGAGAGAGAGGAGCAAACGTCTTGTGGGTCGGAGAAAGAGAAAATACACTGTTAAATCCCTTGGCGCTTTCAAGAACACAGGGCACTACACAAATGGAGCAAAACTAAACGCACGATACATTTTCACATTTTTGTGCTTATTTCTCCATAATTGCAGTTTTCATCAACTGTTTTTTAAATTTTTATTATTTCTGCGCACGTCGTATTTGCAGATATTGTATTGTTGCACCTATTGTGCAGAGGATTTACCACGGTAAGCAGCGATCTATTCTGTAACCTTTTTTTTTATTACCAAACGAACATTCTAACGTGTTCTTTCTCAGTGATACAATTATGGTCATTAATTGTATGAGCTCTCAATATAAATGAATTGTCAAAACTATTGACAAGTATTTTTAAAGAGTGAGTCAATACGTTTTCATCAGACATTATTAAATATTGTAGGCAACATAAACATCGATTGGTGTTCTTAACCGATATTCAGTTATGGATCAGAACATTATGTATTGCTTCTTCTTCACGTAACTGTTATCACTTATCATTTCCTGCGGTTGATTTGTTTCCGAATCAAGTTTATTTTCTATGTCAGTAATAGGCTATATGCTTTCTTTTTTTAAATCGTGTTTATAGGCATATTATTGGTTCGTTTTTATTGATTAAAACATTATTTGTGTTTAAATTATAGGCAATAAGTAAGATGTCATTTTGCATTGTCTTGCGGAATTTAATTCATACTGCAAAGGGAATTGAGCAAATAGATAAAGATTATGTGCATTTTCGACATGTGTGCTTATCACATTTTCAAGGCAGGCCAGAAAAAAACGAGCATTAGGCTATTTTGTTATTTTGTTATATTATTTGTAATTTATGTTATACATTGTGTAGCCTGCAACGAACTCCTGTCCTGGCTGACATTCACAGTGGCCTTTTCACACGATTTATATCTCTCCTTAATTCGTTGTAAAAAAATAAAATAATTATTGAATAATTATCAGGCCTATCATTTATCTATTCCTAGCATCTATCTAAGTAGAATTGCGTTTTATTGTACGTATCGTATAGGCCTGCTTTGGTCATATGGTAATATAGTTAATTTACTGAATATGATAGGGTAGTTAATTATGCCTACATAGCTTATAATAAAGTCGAAATTAGGGAGTTCTTTATAAAACGGGTTGTTTCTTTTGAGTGAATGACGTGCATTAAAGGTTATTTGCATGTCGCAGCCCGCTTGGGTTAACGTGTTTTGGCCCTTTTCACTCCTAAATATTAGGCGCTATTGTTCAATATATCCTCATCATCAAACCTCTGAGAGACTTTTCAATCAACTTCAGCTTTATAATAATATTACGTTTTATTTCAAAAGAAAACCAGTTGATATCAGGAATTGTGGAATAGAGTAAATGTTTCAACAAATGTGTGTAATAATAATTTAATTACACCGTTTTTTTGTTTCGACAAAATACCAACACTGATTATGGGGTTGCTTTTTGTGCTTTAATTTATTCAGCACAACTCAGTATTTCATTTGTTGGTCACTTGATAATAAGCATTGTTATGAAACATGTTGCACACAGTGAAATGGCTCCAATATGTTCGTTTTTATTACCATATTCATGGAATAATTGTAAATGTTCAGCAATAAAGAAATACATTCGTTTTAATGTCTTAAAAACATTGTTTTACACGTCAAGTCATTGAAAGACATGCCTTTTAGTTCAGCACAGTGACATTCAGCACAGTGATATTCTCTATTGCGTTTCACTGCTGTCATAGAGAGTGTGACTGTTCGTGTGTATGAGTTTGAGTGGGTTTTTCATTTGTGTGTGTGTGAGAGAGAGCAGGAACCAGTTCAAGGTGTGTGTGTGTGTGTGTGTGTGTGTGTGTGTTCCTGTCCTGCGTGTGTAATACTGCAGCCTCACAACAGTGTGGCCTTGTTTCTCGGTGGGAGGTATGTGGTTCGTCCATGTGGACACAGTAACCTGTGCAGAATCAGATAGAGATCAAAGTGTTAACCCCCCTCCCCTCCCCTCTCTACCTCTCCAGATCTTGGACGGGTCGGGCCATGTAAAGTTCTGTGTGGATGCCAGCGAGCCTGATATCGGGAGCTGGCTGAAGCACATCCAGTTTTCCCCCACGGCCCACCAACACAACCTGACGCCGTGCCAGATAGATGATCAGGTATGTGAAGAGAAGACCGCCCTCCTACCTGCCACAGGGCCTCAGTGAACCCCCATGTCCTGCCTGCCTGCCTGTTGTTGTGTTATAAGGTGTTATTGTGATCTAGTTCAGATAGCCCCTGTGCAGCCCACTGCGTTCAGTATCAGGTCCCCCCTCTCCTCTCCTCACACACACACACACACACACACACACACACACACACACACACACACACACACACACACACACACACCCTACCTCAGAGGGCCCATCTGTGTGTTGTGTTTCTGTGTAATTGTGTCTTGGCTTCGGTGTGTCGAGGACCACAGGGCCAGATCACACACACCACACACGGCTGCCGTGCTGATAGTCACAGACACTTCACACACGCTTGCACTGTAAACCTCCAGATATGTGTGGAATGCCCCATGGCTCTTTCTCTCCTCACCTGGGAAAGACAGGACAGGAAGTCCTATCTGACACATAGGGGCATTTTCACTTCACTCATTCACTGGTTAAATCGTATTTTATGGACTCAGATTACACACACATACTCCGATAGTAAGGGAGACTTTATTTGTCATGGACAGTGCATTCCATGTCTTGATGGAAGATACATTGATAGAAACGTTTGCATCACTTTTCATTACTTCTTCATAAATAGTTTCTAAATACTTGTATATGTTGCAGATAACAGATAAGGAATCGGTTTCAAATGTAATATTGATGACTGGATGTAATTTGTAACTAGAAACATTGTCATCATGATTGTACTCATCATTAACATTATCATAACGTCACTATACAAACGATTGTTTAACACTCCAAATGATTTAGGAAAAGTGTATTTTGAGAGGAAGACTACTTCAGATCCTTATTTGACACGGTAGTATAATGAATCCCAATGGGTGTGTCCCAGTTGTCACCCTATTTGCTATAGTGCACTGTGTATGCCCCCTATAAGAGCTCTGGTCCAAAGTAGTGCACTATGTAGGGAATAGGGTGCCATTTGAGACGCAGACCAATGTGATGCAGTGTTTGTTCTGATTGGCCCTCTCTCTGAGGTGTGACTGACTGTCTTCACTGTGGTTCTGCTCGGGTGTCTGTCTAAGTCTGGCCTGGATCATGGACAAGGCTGTGATGAGATTATTGTTAGGTACCACACACTGTCACAACACTGTCTTCATATGTCTTCCGGTCAACCCTCGTGTTCCTCATAGCACAGCAACGGCCCACAAAGCCCGTCGAGGCGTAAATTACGTGTGTAAAGTGAAGTGGTCTGGTTGGATGTCAGGAAAGTCTGTCAGTTATGCCGGTTTCTATCAGAGTATGAATGTGTGTGTTTGTTTGTCTTTTATATGCCTCGTAATCCACACGCTGTGCTGGATCGGGCCCTTGAGCAGGACTATGTGAATGTTCATTGCGGTTCTGATGGCTCCCCGTGCTCCTCATCCTAAAGCTGGATGTGAGGAATGTAGTCCCTTACCTCCTTCCAACAGGTTTTACAGCTGCTGGGAAGTGCTGACTGTGAAGTCAGCCTGAAACCACATATTACACCCTCTTACACAATCAGTCCCACATTGTGGACTAGCCTGGCTTCAATCCTCTTATTTCTGACCTATTCCTGTTTATAATAAAACTTTATGTCCAATCTCAAGAGGGTGAGGAAAGTAAAGGAGAGGAAGAGGGGAGTGGAGGAAGGGAGGAGAGAGAAGAAAGAGAGCTAGAAGAACTGTCAGGGGTTCCTACTTGTGTGTGTGTGCGTGTGTGTGTGTGTGTGTGTGTGTGTGAGTGTGTGTGTATGTTCGGGCATAGAGAATAGCAAGGCTTGCGTAGTGCTGCAGCAGTATGGAGTGTGTGATCATGTCTTAGCTATAAAGTATAAACATGTGTAACATGTTATTTTAAACAGTGTTATTACCGATAAAAATAACTATTCATCAACGTTCTGCAATGTAGTCGGTGACTATTGGGTCTCATTCAATCAATGATCTGAGATCAGATCTGTTGGGGGGTAAACTTTTTTTTTTTTTGATTCAGCACCGTAGCGGTGACTAAAACTGCTCTCTGGTCAGATTCACCTGTGATCATCACTGAGCATTGTACAGAGAACAGATTTGAAGTACATTTAGTATGGGAAATGTCTCAACCACATCCCACACGTACAGTAGCCTACATGGGACAGGCTGAAGGGTAAATGGATTAGCGGTGTAATTCTCATGATCTGACGAGCGACTAAAGACTCTTTCATAAGACTGTGGATGGATATGAGGGCTAATCTCATTAGCCATATGGATTCTCCCACGCCGCACAAAGAGACATGAAGTGGATGAATTGACTGTTTTAATGTGTGAAAGGTTCTGTGATCATAGAAATAGACTGGAGAGCTGAGTGTCTCAGTGTGGAAGTGCTGATCTAGTGTCAGTTTTGTCTTTTGGATCATAATGAATACAATTATATAGACAGGGAGGACCTGATCCTAGATCGGGACTCTAGCTGGTGGCTGGCATACCTGATAGATGACCTATCTGAGAGGAAGGACGTTGGAGGAACAGAGAGGGCGGGTCAGTGTCCAGAGGAAAATCGGACTCTTTGTTTGCACTTGTGACTAATGATGTCAAGGCAACCAACTTCTCCAAGATAATAGCCTCTGATACGTCTGTAGTTATGACCTCTACAAGAAACAGAGTGAGAGAGAGAGAGAGTGAGAGAGAGAGAGAGAGAGAGAGAGAGTGTATTGTGTGTGTGTGTGTGTGTGTGTGTGCATGTTTGTGCATGTGTGTCTGCTCATGTGTTTGTCTATGTGTGTGTGTGCGTGTGAGTATGCGTGTTTGTCTAGGTACCTATCCTCAGTGCCTCCTTGTGTTTTATGTTAGCCCAATCCCCCGTTGATAATGCAAGGTAATAAAGTCTAATAATGATTGTGTATCCTGTGACTCCTGGCTGGCTCTGGAGGTCAAGGCTTGGGGTTCTGGAGGTCAAGGCTTGGGGCTCTGGAGGTCAAGGCTTGGGGCTCTGGAGGTCAAGGCTTGGGGCTCTGGAGGTCAAGGCTTGGGGCTCTAGAGATCAAGGCTTGGGGCTCTAGAGGTCAAGGCTTGGGGCTCTGGAGGTCAAGGCTTGGGGCTCTAGAGGTCAAGGCTTGTGGCTCTAGGGGTCAAGGCTTAGGGCTCTAGAGGTCAAGGCTTGGGTCTCTGGAGGTCAAGGCTTGGGGCTCTCTATCCTCGTTGGTTCTCGTCTAGTCCAAAGGTGTGGCTGGCTGGCCCTCACAGTGTGAACTCAAACCCTGTTCTTATCTAGCTCTCTGTTATTTCTAGCTACTGTCCGTTTACAGCCCCAGAATAGGCTTCTCTCATTCTGTGTCAGCCAGCCCTTATAGGGGCAACTCATAAGGCTTTTTGAGAGGAGTTGGAGATCTGTACAGTGCAGAAACGTTCAACCAGTTTGTGTTTTTGTGTGTGTGTGTGTGTTTCGTGGTGTGTACGGTATGTTTATTTGTGTGTGTTTGAGTGTTTGTCTGTGGCGGCCCACAGGGAAGGGGTGTTGCTGAGGGGAATTCCCCCATGTTGATACTCACTGCAGTGCCTGTGTGCCAGATTGTACACCATCTGCACAAGAGCAGAGATACTAGCTGCAGTAACTTGCTCCCCGCGGCCACATTCTGCCCCTTCTGTGCCACGGTCCACTAGCGGCTGTAACCTAAACCCAGATCAGTTTGTGCTGTCTTGCCAACTCTTTGTCACTCATTGTCACGCAAGACAGCACAAACAGATCTGGGATCAGGCTATCAGTGTCTGAGGGCGGAATCCCTGCAGCCCTAGATGGCTGTCTGAACTGGTCTGTTATTGTTCCCAACCATCCATATTATTGTGGCCTGTTGGTCTGAGGGCTAAAGTCCTGGACCGAGAGCTGTTGACCGCTAGACCGGCAAGAAGGAGCTGGGAGGGGGTGAGAGGGGGGCTCTATACAGACGAGGGGGGCAGCTGAGAGAGCTAGCCGCTCGGCTATTTGGACCCTCTCAGTTCCCTGCATTCTCCTCCTGAACAATGGGGTCGAGGCTGGCTCCCCTCTGACCAGGCCGCTTGGCCCTCGCCCTCGCTGCCGCCACGCAGCACTGATGTCATGGGGAGCCGGGTACGTTATCTCCCAGGGCCAGTGTCCCTGTGACCCGCGCCCTTGTCAGTGTCCCTGTGTCTCCCCTGTCATATTCCTAATAACCCCCCCTTCCCGTCCAAATGTCACCACGGTGCTGTATGGGAAGTTAGTAAGTTAAACCTTCAAGGCGTGCCAAAAATAACGCCATCTGTGATTGTTTGGCAAAGCATCTATTGTGTTCGTATGGGAAGTCCCACAGATCTCAGGGTCTCTCAGATGACCCATTCACTATAGCCCCCCCCCACACACACACACACCTTGGAGTGTTTTTTATTGTGTAGATTGTGTGTGTAGTGTGTAGTAGTGTCTGTGAATGTGTGTTTGTGTGTGGCGTAGCGTATACGCTGTGCATGTAAGTGTTTGCCTTTGACTGTGTACTGTATACATGTAGCACCACAGGTAGTCATGTGACCCTTAGTACTGGTCATCTCTCCATATTTATGTCACCGTGCACTAGGACCATGAGCATATAGCAGTCCTTTTTGATAAAGCATAGCATGATACTGGTATTGAGTGGGCAGGTGGAGTTTTGCCTACTCACACACACACACACACACACACACACACACACACACACACACACACACACACACACACACACACACACACACACACACGGCATCACAAATATGTCACCATGCACTGCAGCAGTATCACATCTCCCAACACGATTTACTGCCTCTTCCTCTGAGGTCCAGCCGTGTTGAGAGCATTCTACTACTGACATATTATGTGGTCCTCTCTGCTTCACGCTCGGCCCCCAATATCCTCCCTGTTTTCTAAACTGTGTGTGTGTGTGTGTATGTGTGTGTTGAGGCAACGTTTGTTTGCTTTCTGGATCAGTGTTTTTGTTTCAGTAAAGTGGAGGTGAGTGTGTTTTATATGGTGTTGGTCGACAAGGTTTTGAGTGTGTGCGTGTGTACTCATGTATGGATATACTGTAACGTCATATGTTTAAATCTGTGTGTGTGTGTGTTCTGCAGATTTTCTACAGAGTGACTCGAGAGATCCAACCAGGAGAGGAGCTGCTTCTGTACATGAAGGCAGAGGATTATTTATGTGACAGCATGGCTCCTGATATGCACGGTCAGTTCACACACACACACACACACACACACACACACACACACACACACACACACACACACACACACACACACACACACACACACACACACACACACATACACACACAAATATACACACATACACACACACACACACACACACATCAACAACACACATACACACACACACACTTAAGACATTCTTCCCCTTACTTCCCCCTGTCCAGAGGAGAGACAGTATCGCTGTGAGGATTGTGACCAGCTCTTTGAGTCTGTCTCTGAGCTGCTGGACCACCAGAAGGTTCCGTGTGGGACACCCATCTCAGCCTTCCTGGGGAACCCTGGAGGGGACAGTAGTGACCTGGAAGGCCTGGAGCCCCACGACCTGCACCTGTCCCACAGCCTCAGCCACGATGGCCACGACCACGACGGCCCCCAAGAGTGTAAGGAGTGTGATCAGGTGTTCCCCGACCTCCAGAGGTGAGAAGGCGTCCTCTTTCCACCTTGTTGATAGGACCGGGAAAACTCGGTGCCACTCAGCTCAGAACCCCTCTATGTCACTCAACCTGCACCCCCCTCACATGCCTGATGACGGCTGCATATCAACCTGAATTTATAGGTGTCTTTTGAACTGTTATTGATCCTGGGTAAGGTCCTTGTTTGCACACTTCGTTCATGTTACTTTATTGGGTTGTTTTTAGTTGAGAGGCTAGTGAGGCAGAGGGTTGGAATAATGTTCCTCTGTCTGTCTGTCTGTCTGTCTGTCTGTCTGTCTGTCTGTCTGTCTGTCTGTCTGTCTGTCTGTCTGTCTGTCTGTCTGTCTGTCTGTCTGTCTGTCTGTCTGTCTGTCTGCCTGTCTGTCTGTCTGTCTGTGCATCTCTCCTACAGTCTGGAAGCTCACTCTCTGTCTCACTCGGAGGAGAGGGAATACAAGTGTGACCAGTGCCCCAAGGCCTTCAATTGGAAATCCAACCTGATTCGTCATCAGATGTCACATGACAGTGGCAAGCACTACGAATGTGAAAACTGCACAAAGGTACAGTCATGTACCTGCTCAAAGGTACAGTTGTGTTTGGGTGGGTAGGTAGGTGTATGTTACTAGAGCAGGGCTCTCCAACGCTGTTCCTGGAAAGCTACCATCCAGTACGTTTTCACTCTAACCCTCATCTAGCATACCTGATTCTAATGATTAGCTGGTTGATAAACTGAATCAGGTTAGGTACAACTGGGGTTGGAGCAAAAACCTACAGGAACAGGGTTGGAGAGCCCTGTATTAGAGTATATTTTGTGTTGAATTGAATGTGTGAACAAGTGTACATGTACGTGCATGCATCTCCTATATATACTGTATCCATAGTCGCAGATGGGTGACCCCCCCCGTGTGTCCCCCTCGTCGTCCCCCCCCAGCAGGTGTTCACAGACCCCAGTAACCTGCAGAGGCACATCCGCTCGCAGCACGTGGGGGCGCGGGCTCACGCCTGTCCCGATTGCGGGAAGACCTTTGCCACGTCCTCTGGCCTGAAGCAGCACAAGCACATCCACAGCAGCGTCAAGCCCTTCATATGTAAGTCACTCAGACCCTTCATATGTAAGTCTGCACGCTTTTTCCACATATTCTACTAGCTTGTTAGAACTAATTTAGAAAAATCGCTAAAACGCCCCGTCTCTTATGTTCTGACCTGGTACATAATACTAGTTGACATGTGAGTTACTCCATGATAGATTTTAACGCAGTCCCATACCTATTTTGACCCTCTCATTGTTTTAAAGGGGAATTTCACTTGAAAACCATTTCTTCATATATTCTTCATTAGTCTACTTTTGATACTGTCCCAGAGAATTGTGCATATCAACATTCAACTTTTCAAGATATGTTGCTTCCAGTCTCCTGTAGCCCTAAATCAAGCAAGAGCAAAACATCTCTTTAGGATTCATTTAGCATATTCATGAGAATATTCCAGGAAGTAAACACAGATCTTCTATTATAATAGCTATGAGGCTTGTGCATATATGTGCAAAATAAAATGTTAAACCATATTAACGGTACTCTGATGAGAGCTATGTGAAAAAAGTGGTTTTAGGGTCAAATGCCCCTTTAAATATCAGTCCTTTAAGTACTTCAAAAAACTCCATACAGTAGCACTTTAATATTCATTCATATTATTTGGTATTATTTATTATCTATCAATTTTGAATATCATTGAATATAATATGTTGTGATTGTAGGATTAATTCTATACATTTAATGTAGGAAATGTTGAATGGTACTGACTTTTGAGACATTTTGATAGTGGCATGTTGATGTTGGTAATATGTACATATCTATAATATACAAGATTGCATAAGGAGAACATAAAATGTTTCATTCCACAGGAATTGTAGTCACAGGGGAGTGCTATTTTGAAGGAGAATGGTATTTCTGTTATTAGCTGAACAACAGCAGTACGTGTCCCATGCCCCCATCTCAGCAATCGCACACCTTGTTGACCCAATGACCCCTAGTAATGACCTCACACTATGACCTCACGTTTTAACCCTACTGTTGTCCCACACATTGACCTGTTCAACCATCCGTGACCCCCCCCCCCCCCCCCCCCCCGTTGACCCCAGAGCTCATACATTTGATCCCACTCTCTTTCACACTCCCTGTAAATGCCAACCCTGTGGTCAAACATTACAACCACGACCACAACCACAACACATGATGACCAGACCCCAGTTTTGCTTTCCAGAGAAAACACATTTTCAGAGTTTTTCCTTGTTAGGTCAGGTAGTCAGGAAAATCTTCTGGCCCCAATAATGATTTTTCACACTTTCACCTCAAACACAAAGCACAGTGATCTTCACCCTTTGACCCCATCTCCGTGACCCCACACGCAGGGCAGAGGGGCTTGGTCCGCCTGCGGACCACCATCTCCCCTCTCCCCTCTAAATGCACCATTCCACGCAAATAGCAACCACATGTCCCCTCCACCGTGCTCCGAATGGGAGTACATTTGCAGTAATCAGTTGAAAATATGCAGGTTTGAAAAAAGCTAATGCCTGTGTAAAAAGACAGAACGCCCTCAGCCCTCAGCCATGACAGCCCTGACAGAGACCATGTGTGTGTCCGTCTTCCGTCTTTGTTTGTCTGTGTGAACAGTATGTCGGTCAGCGTGTGTGTGTGTGTACATGCATGTGTGTGTTTGTACCAAGGTAGAAATTCTGTGGCTGTGTCTGTCTGAGGAACATTCCGACCCTGGTCTTTCATTCAGACACATGGGGCTGTCTTACTCAGAGCTGCTCTTCACAGGAATGTGTTTATAATATTTAGTTACAGTTTATGGAGACCTGACAAAACACACGTGTGGAGTGGATCAGGTCCCTCACACCCTGTGTGTCATGTGTGTCTGTTGTAAGTCTGTAAATGTCAGCAGTATGTGATTTACAGCCCCGGGCTTCTACTCGTTCTACAACAGAGAGGAAACGGATAACAACACCCACGTTATCCAACGAGCCTCAGGCGCATCAAATATTTACGCCTAGACTCAACATCTCTTGATCAATTACGACGTTGACTCCTTCGAAGACATAATCATTCACTCGGAGACCTTTGCCCTCGATTCAAAGAGCATTCATTATTACAGCACGGTATGCACGTCATTGTCTTTCACAAGTTTCCCAGTACATTTCCAAACCACCATATGAAAGAATAAACACCGTTAGACGACATACTTTATATTGTGATGAGTAAATATTTGAATCAATCACATTCCTATAAACTACAATATTATTCAATATCATACATCTTTTTTTAAGAGTATGTTTTGATATGAAATTGTCATCCACTTTCCATTTTTACGGATGCCAATGTAAAAATAAAGAATATATAAAATAGAGAATTCCAATAGAGAATATGAAACAATGAATGACTATTATCCAGAAGCTACTGTATGTATAGATATGATCTCTATACTGTTTTTTTTTTTTAAATTTATCTAGCTATCATCTAGCACAGGGATCTCCAACCTTTTCTAGATTGAGAGCTACTTTAAAAAATGTCACAAGCTACTCGGAATACTTTTTTTTTTGTCTGGCCCTTTAATAGCTCACCGAGCGAATGAGGAATGATGGTTCTGTACTGCTGCTGCTCATGTCATAGCAAAGTTTGCAAATAATAGATACAAATGATATACTTCTGCTAAGTAAGGCTACTTTGCAGTTATCATTTAATTGAGAACGTTTTGGGGAAAGTATTTCTGTCAAAACCCACAATATGGTTTTCACATAAACCTGCTTACACACGGAGTGATAGACAAACGTTCGAAGCACACAGACAGACAGGGCAATATTGGTGGAAATCAATTGGCAGACTTTGGCTTTTTAAGCCAATAGTGGCTAACCAGGGGTGAGATAATGATAATGTCAGTGTTGTGTTGATTAGATAGTAGCTGAGAGCTTCAAGTGTCTGATTCTTGTGAGATTTGTTTGTGACAGTTTTCAGTTGAAAACATGAAAAATAGCAGGAACTTTAAGAATTGTTTAGCGAGCTACTCATTTGTGGGCTGTGAGCTACTTGTGGTCAACCTGTTGGAGACCCCTGGTCTAGCCACTATGTTCTGTTCAACAATGTGGTCTGCCACATAGCAGGGTTGGCGTCCATGGGGTCAGACAGGGAAGGGACTGTGGGACTGTGGGAAGGTTACAGTGAGCTAGATGACAGGGACAGGGGGGAGTGGGGGGTGTGAGGGGAGGCGGGCAGCGGAGGACGTGAGCCCTGTCCCTGGGAACCCGGACCTGCAGGATAGGATTCATTCAACTCTGCTTCCTTCACAGGCTCAAAATAGAGCCATTGTGCCGTGTGTCTGCAAGTGAGTGTGTGTGCGTGTGTGTGTGTGTGTGTGTGTGTGTGTCATGAGTTATGTGATATTTTAATATCTGTGAATGTGTCTGCATAAATCTATGTGTGTGTGTGTATGTGTGTGTGTGTGTGCACTCATATGTGTGTTCTTGTCTATTGTGAGTTTTGTGAATATCTATGAATGTGTATGCATGTCTGTGTGCACACGCGTGTGTATGTACGTGTACGTATGTGTTTGTTTACAGTCTCCTTGGGAGTCTGACCCTGGGAGCACAATGCCTAGAGGTGCACTGTGTTTCATGTGCAGGTGATGCCTTCCACTGACTCAGTCTCAGCCCCGAGGAACAAAGCCCCATGACAATGCTAGGATCTGGCGACTCATCTCACCCCCCCCCCCCCTTCACCTCACTGAAATAACATTCTCAGACTAGGACACCCAGCCAGTCTCTCATGTACTGTAGTCCACCATCCTGAAATGCATGTGTAGTGTCACGACTAAAGCCTGGTGGTTTTCCTTACGACTGGATCTAAGGGAAAACTCTTGGCCCTTATGGTCGGAGATGTACTCTGTGTATGTGTGGGTGTATGTGGTGTTGGACATTTCTCTGAATGTCCCGTGTCTGTCTCCCTCTCCCTGCAGGCGAGGTGTGCCACAAGTCCTATACGCAGTTCTCCAACCTGTGCCGCCACAAGCGCATGCACGCCGACTGCCGCACCCAGATCAAGTGTAAGGACTGTGGCCAGATGTTCAGCACCACCTCCTCCCTCAACAAGCACCGGCGCTTCTGTGAGGGCAAGAACCATTTCACGGCAGGGGGGTTGTTCGCTCATGCCCAGGGCATGTCCCTCCCCGGTGTCCCTGGTGCCATGGACAAGGCCGCTATGGGTGGGATGGGGCACAGCAGTGCCAGCCTGGCAGACTACTTTGGGAACCGGCACCACAGTGGCCTGACGTTTCCATCCGCCCCTGGCTTCCCCTTCAGCTTCCCGGGCCTGTTCTCTTCTGGACTGTACCACCGACCCACCCTCATCCCGGCCACCTCCCCAGTCAGACGGCCCCTAGGTCCAGGTACGGAGCACAGCAAGGGCCCCCTCCTGTCGCCCAGCCCCAGGGCCCAGGAGGCCAGAGAGCTGCTCAAGACCCTCCGCAAGGAGGCATCGCCCGGCAACGAGCAGCCTCAGGGGACAGAGCAGCGACAGGCCCAGGGCTCCTCCTCCAAGCAGAGGCATGGCGGCGGCAAGATGAGCAGCCAGTCAGAGAGCAGCGACCTGGATGACGTGAGCACGCCCAGTGGGAGCGACCTGGATACCACGTCAGGCTCGGAGCTGGAGAGCGACATCGAGAGCGAAGGCCAGCGGGAGAGGGCACCCCGGGAGAACGGGAAGGGGCCCAAGAGGAAGGCGGGCGGAGGCCCCCAGAGCCCCACCATCCTGACCAGTAACCATACTAAGGAGTTCCAAGGCGGCCCCGCCTTGTTCCCTCCCTCGCTGGACGAGCACACGGCTGTCTCAGGGGCGGTCAATGACTCCATCAAGGCCATCGCCTCCATCGCTGAGAGGTACTTTGGCTCCACGGGGCTGGCGGGCCTGCAGGACAAGAAGGTAGGCGCCCTGCCCTACCCCTCCATGTTCCCCCTGCCCTTCTTCCCAACCTTCTCCCCACCCGTCTACCCATTCCCAGAGAGAGAGCTCAGACCTCCAGGCCTCAAGGGGGAGCCCCAGTCCCCACCTGATGAACCCACCAAGAAAGGCCAGAGCAGGACCTCTGAGTCGCCCTTTGACCTTACCACCAAGCGCAAGCAGGAGGAGAAGGTCCCCGCCCCCTTTACCCCCGTCTCCAATTCCAAACTGGAGGCCTCCTCACGTTCCACCAATCAGGACCAGCCGCTGGATTTGAGCATGGGCGGCACGAGGCACCGCAGCAGTAGCCGCACCTCCCGGAGGGAGGAGTCGAAGAAGATCCACGTGTTTGGAGAAAACACGGCAGGGGTGGAGCTTCCTAAAGCCGACACCTCTCTGCAGCACGCTAGGCCCACCCCCTTCTTCATGGACCCAATCTACAGGTACTGTGAATCTCTAGAACTAAACCTCCCCAGTTCAAATATCACTCACTATCAGACTCATTTAGACCCACTGTGTGTTATTATATTCTGTGTTAGCAATATGTGTCTTTAACTTCCTATACTTTTTCCTAAATCGTTGGATGTGAATGTATTTTAGTGTCGGTGTCTAAGAACTGATAGAGTTGTAATATTAGCAGGGTTGAGAAGAGGAAGATGAACGATCCGTTTGAGGCTCTGAAAGACAAGTACATGCGGCCCGCCCCCGGCTTCCTCTTCCATCCACAGGTACGTCCTGTCCTATCTCAGTGTTACTGTAGCTTCACAAAGACAGCCAGACCAGGGGCCCTTTTTGGTTTTGAGGCCCAGGCACGGTGAGGCAATCTGGGGTTGGTCTGGAGGTGGTCCGAGGTGGTCTGGTTGTGATGGGGACCAGAGCCAGTGTTCAGCCTGATCCATGCTAAAGCATGTTTGGGTCTGGTCTGTCCTGTTCTCAGATATCTGAACCAGATGTGGGAGAATGTGGGAGACTGAAAAGGGCACAAAGTGACACGTCCTCACATATGTGTCTTTGACTAAAATATAAAAAAATGATACCCTTTTAAAGTTGCAGAATTTTGCCCCCGGACTCTACGCTGCCTGTGATTTCTCTATCGTGTGTAGCGTGACTCAGTGTGTGTGTGTGTATTGACATGCGTTGACATTCATGCGTTCGCTCTTCCCAGCAGTGAAAATTGGCCCGTAGGAAAAGTGAAAACATTTTCTCAGGGTCTGCTGTTTTTCACTGACCGTTTCAGGCCTGGTTTTTACTGGCTGTTTGAGCCGTCTGATTTATGTCCCCTCTCCACACTCTGTGAACCAGTCTCTAACTCTGTAACGCCACATGGCCGTGGCACGTGGCTTAATGAGGTGTCCTATCAGTAGAAACAGTAACAGCGTTTAGGCCATTTTTATTACTTTATGATGTCTGGACACACAAATCAGTTGCAGAAACACTCTGGGGCTCTTTATTTTGCAGTTGTACATTTTTGGGTTAGGGGTTTGTTACCAAGTCACCTGACCCCTTGTGACATCCTCATCCCCCAACCAATGCCCATGTGTTTCCAATAAAAAGCTGTTAATCCGTGGTCTACTTCCTGGTTCTGACTGCTCTTTTCCTTCTGTCCTGCCCCTCAGTTTCGTATGCCAGATCAGAGATCCTGGGTAAGTTTCCTCTATACCTATATGTCTCGGTGCTTCCGCCTCCCCTAGACCCCCAGACTCCCCCTGTGTGTGCATGGGTCCTCATCATAACACCCTCCATGTCACTCAGCCTGCGCATAGCTCTGGCCAATCTCCAGCAACTACTGACCAGGCATCATCCAATCACAAGCCATCAATTCTTATCGATGGATTTTAGACCTGTTTGTTGATCACATTAAAAAAAACAAGGTTTTCTCAGCTTGCGATCTGCTTTCTCACTCATTTTGGTAAAAAATTCATGTAAACGTTTAGATTAATTTCGAATTACTAATTTGTCCACATGACAGGCCTGGGATTTATAGCAGGGTTCCACCCTGTACTGCTAACGACACTGTGGGTTCTATATATATTTGCTTATTTGGAGAGTAAGGCAGTGCTGTTGGAATGGGCACAGAGCGGGTGAGATGAAGGGGGGGGGGACAGGGGGGACTGCTTTGCATCAGCGCGAGGGTAACAGTCACTTAGGGACCCAGGGAGGGAGGGGGAGTTCCTCCCTCTGACATCTGTTTCCAGATAAGATCAACAATTGAGAATGCATCTCACTAATTAAGGCGCTCTCAGCATCACTGACATCTGAAGATAACTAATCAACAGCTGGCCCCACAGAGACACTACGGCAACAAGCAAGTTCAGACAGGAGGGGGGTTACATCTAAGGGGGATTTTAGGGGAATCACATTTAAGTAAATGTGCAGGTATTTATCCACCTTGTTCCCACAATTAGACTTCTCACAATCTGTATTATATCAGATGAGATCTAGAGAACCTGACTTAAAATCTATACAAATCTATACAAATCTATAAAATCTCAAAGGCTTTAGAGCCGTTTCTTCTGATTCTGACTTCTCTCACCGGTAGTAGACGACATGGAGGGTTCTCACAGAGAGAGTAACACAGCTGAACTGAACAGCCAGAGAGGAAGGAGAACGAGTGTGTATCAGAGGGAGGGTTGCCTCAGTAGACAGAAGAACAGCCAGGGTGGGCCTAGCTGTTTTAGCCTCAGCTTCTCGCTCTCAAACTAAAGTGTCTTATCTTGCACGACGGCTCAATATGGCGGACAGTTTTAGGGCTCCTAATGCGCAGGTGAGTTATGGCCTCTCATTGAGCAAGGAGGGAAACAAACTGAGCTTTAGCCCCCATGCCCATAAAGAGCCCCAATGAAATACATATTGCACATTCACAAGAAATATGGAAGCATTTCACCCCCACCTTTCCCTCCCGTTCCCCTTCTCACGAGGGAGCCTTTGATTCACGGCACGGAGCATTGGCATATTCATAATCAAACGGACCTGACACCCCACATCCTCCCGCAGTCGGAACTTTACACCCAACCGTCACTCTTAATCAGCCCTGGCCTATAACGTCTGTGGTCGTTCATCATCGATCAGTTTCTCCATCTCTGTTTTCTCTCTGCTCTTTTTCTTTGTTGTCTGTCTGTCTGTCTGTCTGTCTGTCTGTCTGACTGACTCTTGCTCTCATTCTTCCTTTCACTCCCTCTCTCTACCGCTCCCTCTCAATCTTTCTTTCTTTCTTCCTCTCTCTCTCTCTCTCTCTCTCTCGCTCTCCATCTCGGTAAAGTATCAGAGTAACATGAGGTTGGAACAGTGAGATGGAATGTCAGGCGGTGAACAGGGCCCATGGTGCTGCTGGAGGCCCCCAATCACTACTGATTTGTTACCTTATTGAAATAAGAATAAGGAACACAATCAAAATTCAATACACGCAAAATAATGCAAATTTGTGGCACCTTAAATAAAAAGCTGTCCAATGCTAGATAGGCTGATAGGCTGACAGGTCCCGCAGCCTGCTGGGACATCATCCCCCCCTCTTTCCTCTTCTCCTCCCCCATCCCTCCATCCCGCTCCCTCTCAGCACAGCGATATCATTATTGCCCATGTCTGGCCCTTGATCAGTAATGTCAACATCTTTCATATTGACGAATGTGCTGTCTGCCTGCATTGTGCACCGAATGGTTTAGAGCCCAGCAGTGGATATGAATCACTCCTCTGCCCCTGCACACACACAGCGTGCGCACATTGTGCACATACACGCAAACAGACGTAGCGCATGCAAGCACACACACAGCGTGCGCACATTGTGCACATACACGCAAACAGACGTAGAGCATGCAAGCACACACACAGAGCAAACAAGCACCCAGACACACATCCTCACACAATAACACACTCTTTCTTTCTTTCTCTCACACACACACACACACACACACACACACACACACACACACACACACACACACACACACACACACACACACACACATTCTCTCACAGACATTGTTGGCAGTTAATCAATTATGACCACCAAGCAGCACACACACACACACTAACACACACACACATACACACACAAACACGAACACACACACTAACACAGACATACACACCATCTGACATGTACATATATTTCCACTTTCCTCCAAGGATTTTATTAGTAAATTGCATACAGTCCTTCTGTGTGTGTGTGTGTGTGTGTGTGTTTGTGTAAAACACAGTTGATTACATTCATACTCCACCTGACCTGACTTCCACTGGCCACTAGTCGTGGCATAAATCTGCATAATATTCCCATATACAATACCCTAATACCAGCCCTGGAAAGGACATTCAGTAACACTCTGATCTGTGTAAAGTACAGTATTGGTTTCTATCTTCAATATGGCCTAGTTTGAATACAGCCTTGGTTAGTGGTGTCTTAGTGGTGTCTGCTGCCACTAGCTTCTGGGGCAACTTGAGGAGTGTTTCGAGACATCGGGTTGTATTATTCACTCTTTTGGTTGTGCATCATTCTGGTGGGTGGCGACGGGAATGAACCCTCATCTAATGTGTCGGGCTCCACCAAAGGCATATCCGTCATCTCTAGGAACACTACTTATCAGTTGTAAGGTTAAATGTGTCCCTCGCTATCAAATAAATGTCTGAATCCAACTGCCTAGTTCGACCACGCACTTCAAGCAAAACACTTCCTACCACGTAATCTACCACTGTCTGTACAGCAGCAACGTGGTGCGGTTCGGACATAGTGGGATTCAGAGCTTTATTTGATAGCGAGGGACACATTTAACCTTACAACTGGTAAGTAGTGTTCTAGAGATCATAGATATGCCTTTGTTGATGGGGAGAATGATGCGCAAGCAAGGGAGTCAGTAATACAGCCCAATGTCCCAGAAGACTCCAGAAGTTGCCCCTGAAGTTATGCTGAAACCTGCCAGGTGGTCAATTTAAATAAGGTGTGTTACTAACTGACTGACTTGTTTAAATGAAGGTTTTTCCTGACCATTCATGTGACATGTCTCTTCTCAGATGTCGGCCATTGAGAACATGGCGGAGAAGCTGGAGACGTTTGGTTCACTTAACCCCGAGTCAGGTGACCTGATGCGCTCCGTCCCCTCCATGTTTGACTTCCGAGCCCCGCCCACTGCCCTCCCCGAGACGCTACTGCGCAAGGGCAAGGAGCGCTACACCTGCAGGTAACCACGGAAACCGTTTACCGCAAATAGTACCAGAGGTTGTTTTGGAGATTTTATACAACTGTATTTTATTTTTTACATTTTGTCTTCACACTACTTAATCTCTGATTTTGGCCTTGTGACTTTCTGATTGAAAGTCCCATGGTTTTGGTAAATTCCTATTTCTATACTTCTAAATTCATGAATTGAGTTGGATTTAATTGAATTTGATTGAATTGAATTGGAATAGACCCTGAACCTGAAAAGTTATTATGTCCTTGAGTGTATGTCCTATTTCCATTCCATGTCCTTGAGACACATTTCTACTTAATTTCCATGGCTGGCCAGTGTCAACCCTTTGAGGTGACTGTGTGTGCTGTGTTACTCTGTGAGGGGCTGTGCTTGGCTCCCTCTCTCTCCCACTGTTTACCCAGGGAGTTGGCCCTGATTAGCAGATTAATACGAGAGGTTTTGGGGCCCCGGCGGCGCTTTGATCTAACGCTTTGCTGTGTGTGTGGACAACACCCACTCTCTGCACCTACCCACTGCTACATTATACGCATAAAGTTACTCACACACATTCCATTAGCTTCAACTGCTGAGTGTGGGAGTGAAATGAATATTCACATAGCTATTTGTTAGTGGAATTATGCAACCATAAGACAATGCATAAATTATGTTGCACTCCAGGAGGTTTTATCAGTTATTTGATAGAGGTATTTGTTCTTTGGAATCTTTTTGGATTTATTGTGATAAGGTGTGTTTTTCCTATTGTGTGTTGTGTGTTGTCAATACTGCATGTTCTAAGATATGCCACATACATTTGAATACATCTTCTGATGGTAATTTTACTCTAAGATGTATGGTGACATGAGGTGTTCTCTGCCCATCAGATACTGCGGTAAACTATTCCCACGGTCTGCCAACCTGACCCGCCACTTAAGGACACACACGGGAGAGCAACCGTACAGGTAAGACTCACACACACACACACACACACACACACACACACACACACACACACACACACACACACACACACACACACACATCATGCGTGAACATACCCAGCATAAAAGGAGGGTCAGCTGTGGGATGAGGGATGTGGGAACAGGAAGTGATCATTCCGTGCTGACAGAATAACATCCCTCTAACCCTCCTCCAACGTCAGTTCGTCTCACCCTGCGAGCACAGACAATACTGAACGAAGACAGGACAGCTTTTCATCACAGTATAAGCCATCTGTTAATGTCTGTCAGATAACTACACTGTCTGAGTCCTCCCAGACAGCCATCGTTCATCTATCAGACCCAGTCTGCTGCTACATGGATGTAATCCCAGAGAATTCCTGTCCATAGTTACGCGCAGCATTCTTGTGTTTTCCTACGCCATTAAAAGACTGGGACAATTATCATTCGGCTAAATGTTTTGCCTCATGAAAAATGGTGGCCAACGTCTGGTTGACAGGAGGGGGGTTTGAACTTAAAGGGTGTGGCAGGGAGAGGAAAGGGGGAGGGGAGAGGGGAACACAGAAGAAGGAAGTTTGGTGAAAAATGGGGGTGATGAGGAGCATGGGCAGATGTCCGGGGGTAGTAGCTGGAATAATGACTGTGATGTCGGACTCGGAGCCCGCACACACACACACACACACACACACACACACACACACACACACACACACACACACACACACACACACACACACACACTGACACATACATACAGTACACAGTCCAGGGGAGGCCAGTTGACCACAGGGGAGAACCTCAGGCCTCTGTAGCAGCCTGATAGATTGAGCCTCTACCCGCTGGCACATCATTAAAGATCTCTGCTGTTTATTGTACTTTTTGCGAAGATAACTGGGCGCTCCTGAGGGACGGCCAATCGGGCGAGCTAATTCCAGCTAGAAGAAAAGATGTAATCATCTTGTATAATTTTGCATGGGGGGGGGGCTTGGCTCTAACAGATTTGTTGTATGCCTGTTTTGTGAGAGAAGAATGTGAATGTGTGTATTGCGCTGGCGGAAGATAAGAGACAGAGCTGGTTTCACCTTGAACGAGCTCCTCCATCATGTCTGAAAGAGAATACATGTGTGTGTGTATTCAACCGTGAATGTGTACAGCATCATTTGAATCATTCATTGTTAAAGGGATACTTCAGAGTCAGATGAACTCATGGATGCCATTTGTATGACTCTGCATCCAGTAAGAAGGAGGTTAGAGGTAGTTTTGCGAGCCAATGCTAACTAGCGTTAGCGTAATGACTAGAGAGTCTATGGTATCTACTAGCATGCTAGCAGTTACCATAGACTTCCAGTAATTGCGCTAACACCAGTCAGAAGTTACATTAACGCTAGTTAGCAGCTTCCTTCAAACTGCACGCAGAGACATAGAAATGGTATCTATGAGTTCATATGACTAGTAGATGAAGTCCTGAAGTATCCCTTTAAGGCCTATGTCTTTCTTGTGTTTGCTTTCACTGTATCTACTCCAGCATGTGTGTAGTGTATTTGTACTGTTCCCCATGAGTCCCACCTGTTTTTTGACCTTTGACCTCTTGGAGTGACCCCTTACCTATCTGTCTCCTCAGGTGTAAGTACTGCGACCGCTCGTTCAGCATCTCCTCCAACCTGCAGCGCCACATCCGCAACATCCACAACAAGGAGAAGCCCTTCAAGTGTCACCTGTGTGACCGCTGCTTCGGCCAGCAGACCAACCTGGACCGTCACCTCAAGAAGCACGAGAACGGTAACCTCTCAGGTGAGAGAGCCTCTCAATCAAACAATCAATCAAGCAATCAGTCAAAGCCCTTGTTACATGAGTGGTGCTTCACTGAAACCTAGGAAATGAACCTGTGTAGCAGTAGTGAACTTACATCCAGTAACTTGCAGGTGCAGGGTGTCATGTAAAAATATACCCAGCGTGAAATAGTTCCCAATCGTTCTGATTGTGACGTCATGTTGTAAAATTTCTCGTAGCGTGAAAATGTTCCCAGCTCTTTATGTGGATGGCTTGAGCTCGTGCGGATGTCTCTCTCTCACCGTTGCTCACCCTTGATTTAGCTAGCTAGCCGGTGGAGACGGCTTGTTCTCAGAGGTGTCCAGTTTTAGCTTGTTTGTATAGGTACATACCAGAAATAACGTAATGAAAGAAAGACAGATACACATTTGAATGCTCCCGCAGTTTTATTGTGAAATGTTTCGACCCTTACGAACTCCTTTGGGTCCAAGCGTTGTGCAATGAAACTGCGGGAGCATTCAACAGTGTGTCTTTCTTTCTTGAAATGAACAAAACTGCTGATGAATCAAATCAGATATATTTATATACTGGGTGAGCACTCACTCACTCACTCACCCTCAATTGCCTCCGTAAATTCTCCAGCTGTATATAATGTGAAATGTAATTTACTTACGGTTAAAGAAAGAATTTGGGGAAACTAAGAAATGAGATGAAATGAATCTGTCGCCCGTCTCTGCGACAACACAACTGCGTTCTGACTGTTCACCGACTCTGCTGCAAATCATCGCCGGTTGAGTTTGATAGGCCGCTCTGCGTTGCAGCGACTCACTGAATCACATCAGAAACGTGGAGGCAAGCAGGCGACACCTGGCCAGACGCCCGTTGTAAAGCTAGTCCGGTTGCTAGTCAGCTAGTCAGATACAGTCACTTATTAAAGCAAGCATTGGCATTCTCTGGAGACCTAGAGACTCATACACATGGTCCCGTCACTTATTAGAGTCAACATAATATTGGTTCACTTAAATACTTCCAGGTAATAAGGCCAGTGGAAGTGTGCTATTCGTGCAGGCCTTGGTCCAACACCAACAGGAGATTCAGTACATACTGGTACACCCGGTCAGTGGATTGGTTTCTCGTCAAGTCTCTGATCCTAAATAGTTTCTTGTCATCCAAAGGGAGAATCCAATGGGGCTGACACTGTGTCACTTAATTGTATTCTTTTAATACTAATATTCAAACGGACTGATTACAATGTTGTCTTTCTGTAGGAACGGCTGCGTCCTCCCCTCGGTCAGAGCTGGACAGCAGCAGTGCCATCCTGGACGACAAAGAGGACTCCTACTTCAACGAAATACGAAACTTTATCGGCAACACAGGCCAGAACCAGCCGTCCCCTGACCATTCTGAGGAAGGGTAAGTCCCATGTTTTGTCTGGATGTGCATATACAACATGTATGTGTGTGTCACAAAAAATGCTTGGACAAACAGTACACACATTCATCATTCATCTTATCCTCTGTAGCGCACACCCACACACGCACAAACGAGAGGCCTGCTTTTCTGCAGCACATATCCAGTGCTTGAGGCTAAACATTGAGGTGATTATAGACAAACATGGGGGGACACGGCCTCTCTCTGCTGGCCTGCTAGGGCATTCTGATGCACATCAGCCTTTATTCATTTGTGTGTGTGTGTGTGTGTGTGTGTGTGTGTGTGTGTGTGTGTGTGTGTGTGTGTGTGTGTGTGTGTGTGTGTGTGGAGTCTCAGACCAACAAACAATCATCACTGACGACATCTGGGATAATTACCACGTTTGGAAACGTGCTGGAGCTTTTCACGAATGTTGACTTTGGGCCATGCATGTGCACCGGTATCGGCCTTGCATACAATTATGTCTGATGATTATGCTAATCAATTCTTGTAAAACTATGATCAGCTTCGGGATAGGGGTCGGCTACAGGTCGCGGGTTTGTTTTTACGTGCCCTGGGTTTGATCAGGGAGGTAGAGATAGAGATCTCTCGGTCTTTCTTTTGATTGTGTAAAAAAGGGGTTGTGGGTGCAGCGTCACAGAGACGTGGGGAGAGAGGGGAGAGGAGGGGGTGAGGCAGGAGGACCCGGGAGCGACTAGCTCCCACATCTGGAAGCAACATGTCCGCCTACAGGAAGAAAGTCGGAGAAGGTGGGGTCAGGGGGTCGGCCCGTGTTTCCTTTCAAAGTGCAGCGCTCCTGAGTACCTCTGATAGATACTTTATCCCCAGCAAATTACCGCGTTTGAAAGCGTAATTAACGAATCTGTTTTCATAATCACAGAGGCTCTGGTCTCGGCCCGGGCGCTGCTGGTCTCGCTATGCGGTGCGCGGCGATGTCGACACGACATGGCAACTACCTCTTTGGCAGTCCTGGCCCTCTCCCAGTCCCACCCAGGGGTGCGTTGCTTTTCAACTCTGTCTAATTCCCGCTATAATCGCCCCACTCTGATAAATCTAGAGGTGGATAGCAGATTCTCTAAAATATCTACCGCAATTGTTCTCCCACTCCTTCTCTTCCTCGACTCAGCTTTTCTTCTTCTTCAAATAGATCATTTCCTGGACTCTTCAAGGTCCTCTAATCTATGAGCGATTTTGGCGGGTGTATAAGTAGGGTCCACAGCCAGACTTTGTTTGCTAGCCTCGTCTAGAAGCAGACATAGTTGGGAGCTGACGAGAGACATCCCAGAGTGTAATTAGTGAATCGGTCTTAATGTGGTTCAAGATGATTTACCAAATGGTGGTTTCCTGAGTCTGCAGAGACAGTGGGCAGATACAACCCCAGTCAGGTTTTGATAGCTGGGCCTTTTCTCTCCGTGGGGACCAGGGAAATGGGCCGCTTGGCAAGGCCCTCATAACTCTTCCACCAAATGGGTCTGTCAGCTAAATATTTTGCCTATTAGATGAATCCGAGATAGTAGGAAAATAAACAACGGGAGAGGCCGAGTAGTGCTGTTAAGTGCTGCAGCGATCAGCGAGACGCTCATAGAGCCTGTGCCCAGAGGGGCCCTCGAGACGTGATGACAAACGGGATTCCGGCTCTGCCTCTCTCTGCCCCAGCTCAGCTGCCATGGCTCGCTCCACCCTGCTCTACCCACTCGCTCTCTATCCTCTCTATACTCCCATTGTTCACTCAGGAAGGAGGGACTCTTACAGGGACTGACTGGCCAAAATATACAAGACCACAAGACCACATTTCATTATAAAGTTTGATGTAAAAATGAGTGGGAGTTAGCCTTGTATCCATAACTGCATGGTGCATGGGAATGATAGAAGGTTAGAATTGGCTTCAGAACGTACAGTCTGGATACAATGTGGCTAAGTGTGAGTGTGTATATTGCTTATGTAAAGTTTGTGCAGTACTGTGCTAGTGATGTGCTAGGTTTTACACATGTATTTCCTGGTCTCCGCTCCTAGGTTGAACGGGGGTCCTTTCGAGGAGGAGAAGCCCCTGATGGCCAGCCACGGGTCACGTGACCTGGAGGAGGGGGAGGGGGAGGAGCTTGGCGCCGAGGAGGAGGAGGAGGAGGAAGGGGAGCAGAGCGACTCCGCTGCTGGGAAACCTAGAGACGAAGCTCCCCCCAGCAACCTAGATGATGACATCATACACAACGAAATAGAATTTGACGGACCTAGCGATTTGGACCTCAACTGCAAGACCTCCCCAAGGAGGTAATAGTAGTGAGGATATGCCTCCAGCATAAATATCCACTCACACAACCATGTAGACTAAAATATATGGACACATACATATATGTATCAAGCTGAGACATTGTGACAGTATATTGGCATTCCCCGAAGGGATCATTGGATGAAATTGAGTTGAATTGAATTGAGTTGAATTGAATTAATTTAAGTTGACTTGAGAAGTTGAATTGAATGTTGACAGGGATTCGGTTGTCTCCCTCCTCTCCAGCTATGAGGAGGAAGAGGATCAGAGTAGCTACTCTGCGCTGGATCACATCCGCCACTTCTCTGACATGCATAAGATGGAGGACAGTGAGTTCAGTGACGGGGACGGCACTGCCTTCGGCTCCCCCAGCCTGCCTGAGGCCGTCAAACAGCCCCTGTACAGGAAATCCAAGTCCCAGGTGGATGTGTGTGTTTGATGTGTGTGTGAGATATAACATGATAATGTACAAAAAAGTCTGAAAATGTATGCACTTATTCACTCTGAATAAGAGCATCTGCTAAATGACTAAAATGTAAATGCACGTGTGTGTGTGTGTGACTTTAGGTGTGTATTGGAGTTAACCTGTCCTTCTCCCTCTCCCTCTCCCCAGGCGTACGCCATGATGCTGTCTCTGGCTGACAAGGACGCACTCCACCCAACCAACCACACACCAGCCACCATGTGGCACAGCCTGGCGCGGGCCGCTGCTGAGTCCAGTGCCATCCAGTCCCTCAGCCATGTATGATACCCCGATCCCTGACCTCTAACCCCCCCCCCGACCCCAACCTATCGCACTGGGAGCCCTTGGGGGCCGTCAGCGGGGCCCCTGGCCCTTCACAGACTGCCGAGCAGAACCACGGCCCATCTGACTGCTGAGCAGAATGCCTTACACACGAGCAGGGTCACCGTCCACAGAGAACCGCCCAGCCCTCCAAGAGATCCAACAAAACATCCCTCCTGTGACCTTAAATTGAGTCATTATGTTTGTTATCGACGACAATGATGATGATAGTGATTATTGATTATGGTGAAAATAAAAATGCTAAATAATAATAGCTGTATTTATTCTGGTGAGTTTCTATGTTTTGCACAGCAGCGGCGGCTGGTAGGAGGGATGATGGAGATGGTTTTGTTAGATGTTACATTGCTAGAGCATGTCATGTGTCCACTCAGTGGAACTGTGTCACGTGTCCACTCAATGTCATGTGTCCACTCAGCTGAGAACATTTGTCCTCTGTGTGATGTCGTTTGTATTTGGAGAACCCATTCGGGACCGCGGTCCAACCACGGTTTGATATGTGTACAGAGTACAGACCCTACCTAGCCCCACATAGCCCAACCTATTCTTACCAGGCCTCACCTAACCACCCCTAGCTCCATCTAGAATCACACAATCCTACCTAGACCTACCATGCCACAATACAGCTAACTCACCCCACATTGCCCAACCTAGACGGAGACCTGGCCTTCAGACCATCTCAGCTGGATTGGAGTATCAGTGAAATATGTTACGAGAATGATTCCCCTTAACCCCTGGATATAAACAGGTGTTTTCCATCAACATGTACTTATATAAATGCTAGGATACTTGGAAGGGTGGTGCTGAGTAAAGACTCGGGTCCAAATGAACCACACCTCTCCGAGAAAGATGGTGCTACAAACGCATTACGACAAGATTGTTGATAAATGAAGAACAAAAGAAAAAGAAACATTGAAAACGGAGAAAAAACGGACTGGTTTTACCACCTAAGAAGGAGTTTGCATAGCTGCGTGTGTCTGCACAATCACAGAACTGTACACGAGTGTCTGCAAACTGCGGCTCTGAAGCTGCACTCGGTCCCACCCTGCTGCGCTCTCTGTGAAAGGATCTAAGTAGTTTGTCGTTTTAGCGGAAGAAAAGAAGAAACCACAATCTTTTTTTTTTACTCTGAAAAAGTAGCAAGTGCTGAAGTTTATCGTTATTAAACAGTAAAAAGGGCATCTCTCCCCCTTTCTCGAAACCCCAAACTCATCGTAGTCGGCCAACGATACCACTAATTAGCCTAAATGCTAGTTTTTAGCTACCCCCATCCTCGTGTCTTTCATTTTGTAGACAATCATGTTTTTTTGTTGTTGTTTTTTTCTACATTTTTATTGTTGTTGTTGATGTTATTGCTGTTGTATGTTGAGAATTGTATTTATTTCTTGGCAAACTGTAGTTTGTTTACTGAATAGCACTGCTCTTACCCATAGCGAAGGGGAGATTCCTCACTGGGGCCTACTCCAGAACTCAATGGGGTTTGTAGATGACGTTTGAGTGCCGGATAGTATTAAACATACCATTCACTCTTTATTCTTCTAATGAAACTGGTTGATGATGAATAGATATTACTTTGGTTTTTTTTTGTACGACAATTTATTGATCCAATTGTAAATGGAAAAAACAAACCTTATAAAGACATGAACAAATAAAAAGATGCCAGGTATAAGTTCTTCATAATCGCATGATTGGTCTCCATAGATCTGTATCTGACAGTTTTCTACGGTTGTCTGCAAGCTTGTGTGCCGTTCAGTCATGTTAATCCCTTGTGCCAAACCTATAATAAATAACAGATTATATTCATTTATCCTCCCATTTTGAGGGACCAGACTGTTTGTTTGTCATTGATGTTTCTGTTTTTGTTTATAATCCATTTAAAAAAGTAATCAGCAAGTTGAGGTACTTTGTTTTAATGCTTTCTACAATGTAACTGTAATGCATTTCAATTCAATACTGTGGGAGGAGCAACTAAGAAATAAAGGACTACAATGTGGATTAAGTGTGTTTCTCTCTGTCTCCCGCTTTCTCTTCCTCTCTCTGACTCTCTCTATCTCTCCCTGCCCCCTTCCACTTCCCTCCCTCCCTCATGTCCAGACAGTGTGTTAAAATAAGAACTGGGAGTCAGAGAGACACCTGGCCCTTTCTCCTGGCTCTCTCAGGGCCTCCAAGCGCGAGACTGAACTCTGGTCCCCCCTTTCTTCCCAGATCCTGGCACAGAGAGCGAGAGAGACAGAGGGAAAGAGAGATTGAGCCAGACACAGAGGGAGAGAAAGAAAGAGAGAATGAGCCAGACACAGAGGGAGAGAAAGAAAGAGAGAGAAAGAGAGGCTGAGGGAGAGAGGGATGGAGGAGCTGAATGTGGTAGTGTAGTGGAAGCGGAGGCAGGAATGTGTCCTCTTTATTTGGGGCCATGTTGTGGGCCATGATGGATGAGGCGGGGAGATGTGATGACCTGGCTCATCGCTCAAACGCTCAATAAGACTTCCCATCCTGCAGGCGTCCCTGTCAGAACCCCCCTTGCCCCTCCTCATCCCTCCCACACCCCCTCTGTCACGGCTCGCATATGTGGGCGGACATTGTGGCTGAGAAGCCCCACTCACTTCCATTGTCCAGTCATGAGTGGGGGGTTAGAGTGGGGTGTTTGGGGGACTGACAGTGGCTATCCCAAGCCCAGACTCTCCAACGCACGTACAGTGGCTCTCAATAAGCCTAATGGATGGGATGTTTTTTTAAGCGGGCCTCGTCGATCAGCCCCGCCGTTACGTCAGTTCTCCTCCGAGCAGCTCCGCGGGGTGTCCAGCTTTGATGAGGTCACGGCGGGTCAGGCAGTGTTGATGAGGTCAGTGTGGGTCATCCAGCATTGATGAGGTCAGCCTGTGCGAACGGTGCAGGGTCGTAATGGAGTGGAGGTGATAATAGCCTGGAGTATAGGAGGCTATAGGCTGAATGGACCAGTGGGGACAGTATGTATGTATGGACCATTACTGACCTGGCCCACCACAGGGTCATAACACAACCTGCACTACGCCCTCTGCTGGAGATTATTATAGTAACAACTTAAAGACATGCTCTGGAACTTTGGCAACTGGATGTGTCACAATGTGTAGTTCATATATGCATAATCTATGAGCAGAATGACTGTTTTACCTCAAATAGCCACAAAATCCCTGAGCAGCGCCATTTTCCCTACATTTCCCACCCATGAGCCAGCCCCCTAGCAATTCGAGTTACAGCCAATGAGCTTCAGCCCCTTGTCTTTTGATTGACAGCTAGCAAGATGCACACAGAGCAGAGAGAGAGAGAGAGACAAAGATGAGAGCAATGACGTGCTGCACATATCTGCACAGATATGACGCAGTACAACATTTCCGGGGACCTGTTTTGTCTCTTGAGTGCTACTTTCAGAACTACTAGCTAAAAGGTATGCGAAACTTAAGGAGAATCTCTTTAAGTGTTTTCAATGTCATGCTCAAAGGCTAAACTAAGATACTTGTCATTGTAAAGAATACTAGCCAGGCTATTACTTCACCATAGAGTCAAATCCATAGACCAAAGAGGGGCATTCCCTCTTGAAATAACTCCAAATTATGAATTGAAACTAGGGTAGTGTGTGTATGAATGTGATTGAGTGTGTGTGGGTGGGGGGTGAAGGGGGCATGGGTAATAGCTTGGCAGTGTACCCTGTTGGGCTCCTCAGCATTGCTAATTTGATCATGGTGGATTAGCACATGCCAGTGTCGCCCATGCCTCGGCTCACACTTAATCCACACACTGAGACCCGTTATTACCACCATTAACCCACAGCTCAACATAAAGACCTATGTGTGTGGGAGTGGGGCTGGCAGGGCCGAATGGACACTGTGTGTGTGTGTGTGTGTGTGCGTGTGCGTGCGTGCATGCATGCATTTACCCAGGCAGGGGTAACACAGTACAGCAGTGTGGATTAGTTAATGTGATCTGGTTTATTTAATTGAGGTGTGTGTCAAAGAGGCGGGGTGTGTGGTGCCCCCGTGGGGTGTGTGTGTGCGTGTCAAGTGTGTGTGTGTGCGTGGGCGTAGTAGTGGGCTGTGGCGGTCCTCTCCTCAGTAGGGCTGGGAGCCACTCAGCTAATGGGGAAGCTGGCAGAGGCTCAGAATCCATCAGGACTCATTATGGCCTAGCCCCCCCTCCCTCCTCTCTCTGCTGCCACGGCCACCCGCCCAGTGGGCCCTTGTGTGGCACACTGTCGCCCGTTCACTGGAACATACATCACACCCCAGAGAGAGAGAGAGAGGCAGCTGGCTCTCATACTGATTAACTTGGCACCCCTGCTGACTCAGATGCCAGGGGAAACATCGTTGAAGAGGAAGGCATGGGTGTGTACAGTACAAGGGGCGTGGAGGAATGGAAAGGAATGTGCTTGCTTACAGTTGGCACCAAGCGACAGCCAAAAAGGGGGGAACTCCAACAAATCATCACACTGAGTTTTTGTCTGGTTGTTCAATAGTGGCAACACCCCCAGTGTTTCCCTACATCCCTGGGTACTTGTGTAGTGAAGGGATAAGCCAGCCATCCAGCCTGGTCAGGCTACAGACAGGACAGCCTACCCAGGCAGCTCCTTTCCTCCCTGGGAACAGAGCTGCCGAGCTCCTTAACACCCCTGGTGGTTTCATTGCGCTATTTGTTTTTCTCCCCAGGGGCTATGGGTCATTAATGTTATTGATGGGGGATCAGCACAGGCCAGCTAGAGGAATCAGCTAGAGGAACAGGCCAAGGGAAACAGGCTAGGGGAACAGGCCAAGGGAACAGGCCAGGGGAACAGGCCAAGGGAAAAGGCTAGGGGAACAGGCCAAGGGAACAGGCTAAGGGGAACAGGCCAAGGGAACAGGTTAGGGGAACAGGCCAAGGGAACAGGCTAGGGAACAGGCCAAGGGAACAGGCTAGGGGAACAGGCCAAGGGAACAGGCTAGGGGAACAGGCCAAGGGAAAAGGCTAGGGGAACAGGCCAAGGGGAACAGGCAAAGGGAACAGGTTAGGGGAACAGGCCAAGGGAACAGGTTAGGGGAACAGGCCAAGGGAACAGGCTAGGGGAACAGGCCAAGGGAACAGGCTAGGGGAACAGGCTAGGGGAACAGGCCAAGGGAACAGGCCAGGAGAACAGGCCAAGGGAACAGGCCAGGAGAACAGGCCAAGGGAACAGGCAAAGGGAATGGGCTAGGGGAACAGGCCAAGGGAACAGGCTAGGGGAACAGGCCAAGGGAACAGGCTAGGGGAACAGGCCAAGGGAACAGGCTAGGGGAACAAGCCAAGGGAACAGGCCAGAGGAACAGGCTAGGGGAACAGGCAAAGGGAACGGGCTAGGGGAACAGGCAAAGGGAACGGGCTAGGGGAACAAGCCAAGGGAACAGGCCAGGAGAACAGGCCAGGGGAACAGGCAAAGGGAACGGGCAAAGGGAACGGGCTAGGGGAACAGGCAAAGGGAACGGGCTAGGGGAACGGACAAAGGGAACGGGCTAGGGGAACAGGCCAGGAGAACAGGCCAGGGGAACAGGCAAAGGGAACGGGCTAGGGGAACGGGCTAAGGGAACAGGCAAAGGGAACAGGCTAGCGGAACGGGCAAAGGGAACAGGCTAGGGAAACAGGCAAAGGGAATGGGCAAAGGGAACAGGCTAGGGGAACAGGCCAGGGGAACAGGCAAAGGGAACAGGCCAAGGGAACAGGCAAAGGGAACGGGCAAAGGGAACAGGCAAAGGGAACGGGCAAAAGGAACAGGCAAAGGGAACGGGCAAAGGGAACAGGCTAGGGAAACAGGCTAGGGGAACGGGCAAAGGGAACAGGCTAAGGGAACAGGCTAGGGGAACAATCAAAGGGAACAGGCCAGGAGAACAGGCTAGGGGAACAGGCCAAGGGAACAGGCTAGGGGAACAGGCTAGGGGAACAGGCCGAGGGAACAGGCCAGGGGAACAGGCTAGGGGAACAGGCCAAGGGAACAGGCTAGGGGAACAGGCAAAGGGAACGGGCTAGGGGAACAGGCCAAGGGAACAGGCCAGGGGAACAAGCCAAGGGAACAGGCTAGGGGAACAGGCAAAGGGAACGGGCTAGGGGAACAGGCCAAGGGAACAGGCCAGGGGAACAAGCCAAGGGAACAGGCTAGGGGAACAAGCCAAGGGAACAGGCCAGGGGAACAAGCCAAGGGAACAGGCCAGGGGAACAGGCCAAGGGAACAGGCCAGGGGCACAGGCCAAGGGAACAGGCCAGGGGAACAGGCCAAGGGAACTGCCATGCACATGGTTTTAATATGACAGTCTTAATCAGGGCAGTCGTGTTAGCGGAACCACTTTGAGTTTGTTGTTGAATACCGGAAAAAAGACTAGGACTACCAGTTTAAGTGCGTCCCAAATGGCACCCTTTTCCCTACAAGGCATACTACCTTTGACTAGAGCCCTGCTCAAAAGTGCATAATATAGGAATTAAGGTGCCATCTGGGACAGAGACGATGATTCAGAATAAATACATTCAGATATCCCACACACACACACACACACACACACACACACACACACACACACACACACACACACACACACACACACACACACACACACACACACACACACACACACACACACACAGTTGTCTCATGGTCAGGTAGGGAGAGTCAAGATTTTTCGTATAAATTCTTGTTTTTTTGCACCATGCTCAGCGCCATCCAGTGGTGGACATAGAACAAGTGCACCAGACTGTGTTTCTAGATGAGATCCATTCACTAGGGCCCCAATTCCCACCGGAGTTAAGCACACATAAAGACACATAAAGGGAAAGCTATTCCCTTTTTATGCACTTCTCTCTCTATAATTATTCTGACCTTGAACTTAAGCACGAGAACTGCATGCTATTCACCCGCTATTCATCAGGGTGATGTACGAAATGAAGGTGTGGCGGAGGTGTCTACAGGAAAAGGCATCTACCTTCTTTTTGCAATAGAAATACACAGCATTCTCCATGCATTATCATTTATAGATGGATAAGAGCTAGCGATAAGAGCTAGCGATAAGAGATTCTTCTTGATCCAAATCAGTCAGGTTTTAAGACTAGTCATTCAACTGAGACTGCTCTTCTCTGTATCACGGAGGCGCTCCGCACTGCTAAAGCTAACTCTCTCTCCTCTGCTCTCATCCTTCTAGACCTATCGGCTGCCTTCGATACTGTGAACCATCAGATCCTCCTCTCCACCCTCTCCGAGTTGGGCATCTCCGGCGCGGCCCACGCTTGGATTGCGTCCTACCTGACAGGTCGCTCCTACCAGGTGGCGTGGCGAGAATCTGTCTCCTCACCACGCGCTCTCACCACTGGCGTCCCCCAGGGCTCTGTTCTAGGCCCTCTCCTATTCTCGCTATACACCAAGTCACTTGGCTCTGTCATAACCTCACATGGTCTCTCCTATCATTGCTATGCAGACGACACACAATTAATCTTCTCCTTTCCCCTTCTGATGACCAGGTGGCGAATCGCATCTCTGCATGTCTGGCAGACATATCAGTGTGGATGACGGATCACCACCTCAAGCTGAACCTCGGCAAGACGGAGCTGCTCTTCCTCCCGGGGAAGGACTGCCCGTTCCATGATCTCGCCATCACGGTTGACAACTCCATTGTGTCCTCCTCCCAGAGCGCTAAGAACCTTGGCGTGATCCTGGACAACACCCTGTCGTTCTCAACTAACATCAAGGCGGTGGCCCGTTCTTGTAGGTTCATGCTCTACAACATCCGTAGAGTACGACCCTGCCTCACACAGGAAGCAGCGCAGGTCCTAATCCAGGCACTTGTCATCTCCCGTCTGGATTACTGCAACTCGCTGTTGGCTGGGCTCCTGCCTGTGCCATTAAACCCCTACAACTCATCCAGAACGCCGCAGCCCGTCTGGTGTTCAACCTTCCCAAGTTCTCTCACGTCACCCCGCTCCTCCGCTCTCTCCACTGGCTTCCAGTTGAAGCTCGCATCCGCTACAAGACCATGGTGCTTGCCTACGGAGCTGTGAGGGGAACGGCACCTCAGTACCTCCAGGCTCTGATCAGGCCCTACACCCAAACAAGGGCACTGCGTTCATCCACCTCTGGCCTGCTCGCCTCCCTACCACTGAGGAAGTACAGTTCCCGCGCAGCCCAGTCAAAACTGTTCGCTGCTCTGGCCCCCCAATGGTGGAACAAACTCCCTCACGACGCCAGGACAGCGGAGTCAATCACCACCTTCCGGAGACACCTGAAACCCCACCTCTTTCAGGAATACCTAGGATAGGATAAAGTAATCCTTCTCACCCCCTCCCCCCTTAAAAGATTTAGATGCACTATTGTAAAGTGGCTGTTCCACTGGATGTCTTAAGGTGAACGCACCAATTTGTAAGTCGCTCTGGATAAGAGCGTCTGCTAAATGACTTAAATGTAAATGTAAATAAGAGTTTGGAGAAGGGGATTGTAAATACACATAGTGATTGTTTTAGATCATTTTTCCTTATGTTCCCTGGAGATCAATGTGAAACCATCCACATGTATTGGGCCCCTTTTCCACAGTGAAATGGGCTATAAATAGATGTGCCGTTATTCCGAATTGTAATAGTGTGCCCATAATTTGCTTGGGTGAAATTTGGGCACGCAAGATATAGGCTTCTGTAGAGCTGAACCTGCAGAGTTGCTTTAATTATAGCCTAGGGAACAGGCTAGGGGAACAAGGCTTTTGTCCTTTTACAATTTGTTTCATGTTAAACATTAGCCACAATCAGTAATACCCACAGACATTTATAACTGTCACTTTAGTGTTCATTTTCTTCAATTTGTAGCTTACATTTCACATCATTCCATTGACCTTTCTTTCCTCTGTCACGTCTGTGCAGTTGTTCCTGAGGGTCACTAGCATTACTGGATCATATTAGGCCAACGCTGTACAGTCATTTAGGACATGTAGCCTATTAGAATCACTATGGAACAGACCACACGTAAGCAGGTTAAACCTGGAGCCTGGCGTATGGTTCGTACAGTTCCATGATTAGTCAGAATGAGGGTAGATTTATAGGACTATTGTTCAACCTCTATTGTGCACTTTTGTTTCCCACCTTCCAATATTTCATGGATGGAACTTGAATATGACAACTTTCAGAATGAATCAAACCACTGTATTTTTGATTCATCAATATATTTTGTGCATCAAGGCTCTCCAAACATGTTTTTTTTATTTAAATGATTCATACATACTTTCCTAACCCTAAAATGTGCCTAAATAATCACAATGAGACTATTTTGTTGTTGTAATGATCTTTCTATTAGAATGTTAGAATGTCATTTCACAGAGGTTACAACACAGAGGTTACAACACAGAGGTTACATAGAAACCAAACAAAGTGCACGACACAGACTAAGTAGGAGTTAGAATACAGAAAAACACTATACAAAAAAGGCAGTCAGAAAAAATATAAAAACATCACAATTATAACGTGTCATTTATGGGAGGTTTTCTAAATAGGACCTCAATGGAGACCAGATTTTCAACAACAAAAAAAGTAGGGTTAGAAGTGCAGAAGCTTGAGAAAACCACATTCTCGCAGATGGTACTTCAGGTGTGGGCAAAAATAACAATATGCATTCTTTGGGTAAGTAAACAAGGGTATTGAACAAACGTTCAGTGTCAGGGTCAAACACAAGATTCACAAACAAAGTAGAGCAAATATACATTCTGTGAAAAAGCTCATTGTCTACCCAAGATCTTTTGGATGTGTAAATGAAAAGCATTCCAATAAGACTGGATTCTGCTACAGTACCAAAATAAATGTGCATGAAGGTGCCAGTGTCCTGTTTACGTTCTGTGAAGGCGGACAGGTGTAAAGTAGGTTCTATGAAAAAAATGGGAATTCTTATTGTTTGCTTATGGAGGTGCATTTTGGGGTAGACCCTTTCACAGATGGAAGAGCATTTTTCCTCACCGAGTGCAAGTCCATTGTCTCTCTCCCAAACATGTCTCAACGCATCATAGGATGAGGCACTTCTGTTCAGTAAATTATAATGTATGTCGTGGATTAAACCTCAGTAGGATTCGTAAATAGTTTTTCAACTTCAGTCATTTGGAAACGTAGTTTATCGACTTCCTTCTGACCCTCTATGAAGTGTCTAAATTGTAGGTACTTTAAAAATCTGTTGGGGCCGTCAAACTCAGTTTTTATCTGTTGGAACGATTTAAAAGTGTCCTGAGTAAATAAAGGCCCTTCTTTTTCCAGTCCAGAAGTCCAATACTCCTTATATTTCCAAGCTAAGAGTGTATTATGTGCTGTAAAAATGTCAGATAAGGCCTGGATTTTTTTCAAAGCTATTAATAAATGGCAAGGAAGCTAATGCTCTTGAATGACATGCTACTGATTCCATCCCAACCCAAAGTGAGTGGCATCGGTCTAGGCGCCAACTAATCATGTGCTTGATCTGAGCAGACCAGTAATATAGATTTGGCAAAGAGACCCCTCCTAAATCCTTAGGCTTATTGTCCCAGATATATTCAGATATATTGGCATTCATTTTCTGAAAAAAGGACTGCGATAGATGGCAGGGGATATTTTGGAATAGATCATTTAGCCGAGGAAGGATATTCATTCTGACGACATTAATCCTGCCAAAAAGAGAGTTTTGTAGAGTAGACCAGTTAACCAGGTCCTGTTTAATCTTTGTGAGAAAAGGAATATCATTTGAAGTGAACAGGTCTTTAAGATTTGGAGTAACATATATGCCCAAGTATTTTAAGCCTGTTTCAGTCAATCGGAATAGAGACATCATTTCTAAGTTGATTGTAGAGGGGATATTCAAAAGGTAAAGCCGTGGATTTGTCCACGTTAATTGTATACCCTGACAGGTTACCATATTCAGATATGATGTCCGTTACTCCAGTGACAAAGGTCTCTGGTTTAGACATGTGTATAACCACATAATCAGCAAATGATGAAGTCCTATGCCCTTCGTCACCCATTGAGATGCCCCTGGTGTTATTACTAGACCTTATTGCCTCAGCCAGTGGTTCTATGACTAACGAGAACAGAGCAGGAGATAAAGGACAGCCTTGATGACAGTCCCTACCAATAGGAGATCTTTCTGATAATTGACCATTTGTGTGAACTGACGCTGATGGGTCAGAATAGAGTCACCCAGATTAACTTTTTCTAATACAGGTAACAAGAATTGCCACTCAACTCTATCGAAGGCCTTTTCGGCATCGAGAGAGACCATGAGTGCAGGGTCTTTCATTCTGCCAAGGTGGTTTATGATATTCGAAGCACGTCTCACATTGTCCGATCCAAATCTGGATTTGACAAAGCCAGCCTGATGAGGTCTGGATATAGGACCTCCAACCTGCGATCAAGTGTCTTAGCGACTATTTTAACATCAACTCCTAGCAAACTGATAGGTCTAAATGAAGAGCAGTTTAGTGGGTTTTTGTCCTTTTTTTAGTATCAGGCTAATCTAATGGATGCAGTTTTCCAGGGGCTTCATTTTATAAAATAGACTTACGATCAATTTTGATCTTAAGTATGACTTCACGCAGAAAACCACATATAAGTAGTTATTTATAAAACCTTACTTTGACGTGGAAATGATCTTATCTCTACTCAAAGTCTAGACTTGACGTAAGTGATTTTCCTGCTGGTTATGTAGGGCTATTCTTTTTTATCCCTTGCAGTTTGTCAAACCATTTCTTTTTCACTTCAGCCACAGTTCTGTCTTGCTGCCCCACGTCGTTCACTGCAGCGCGACACACTCCCAAGATACCTGTTTGACTTTGTTTGTCAACCCACTATTTAGAGATCACAGGTGCGTAAGTTACAAATGGGCTTCTTAGAACCTGCGTAAACAAGGTTTTTATGCTCAGTATCTTTTATGAATCGAACGTCAGCACACCGTCGGAAATGATCTTACGACCAAGTTGAAGTATAAATCTAAGAACATTTTTATAAATGAGGCCCCAGAACTTTGGTATGATGTCTCTTTTGGAAAAAAAAGCAGACCTATTTAGGTGAAGTGCTGGCTAACAGAGTGGAACATTACCCTGATGAAGGCAGCTTGTCTGTCGAAACGTTATCAGGGTGATGAAGGCAGCTTGTCTGTCGAAACGTTATCAGGGTGATGAAGGCAGCTTGTCTGTAGAAACGTTATCAGGGTGATGAAGACAGCTTGTCTGTCGAAACGTTATCAGGGTGATGAAGGCAGCTTGTCTGTAGAAACGTTATCAGGGTGATGAAGACAGCTTGTCTGTCGAAATGTTATCAGGGTGATGAAGACAGCTTGTCTGTCGAAACGTTATCAGGGTGATGAAGACAGCTTGTCTGTCGAAACGTTATCAGGGTGATGAAGACAGCTTGTCTGTCGAAACGTTATCAGGGTGATGAAGACAGCTTGTCTGTCAAAACGTTATCAGGGTGATGAAGGCAGCTTGTCTGTCGAAACGTTATCAGGGTGATGAAGGCAGCTTGTCTGTCGAAACGTTATCAGGGTGATGAAGACAGCTTGTCTGTCAAAACGTTATCAGGGTGATGAAGACAGCTTGTCTGTCGAAACGTTATCAGGGTGATGAAGGCAGCTTGTCTGTCGAAACGTTATCAGGGTGATGAAGGCAGCTTGTCTGTCGAAACGTTATCAGGGTGATGAAGACAGCTTGTCTGTCAAAACGTTATCAGGGTGATGAAGGCAGCTTGTCTGTCGAAACGTTATCAGGCTGATGAAGGCAGCTTGTCTGTCAAACGTTATCAGGGTGATGAAGACAGCTTGTCTGTCAAAACGTTATCAGGGTGATGAAGACAGCTTGTCTGTCGAAACGTTATCAGGGTGATGAAGACAGCTTGTCTGTCGAAACGTTATCAGGGTGATGAAGGCAGCTTGTCTGTAGAAACGTTATCAGGGTGATGAAGACAGCTTGTCTGTCGAAACGTTATCAGGGTGATGAAGACAGCTTGTCTGTCGAAACGTTATCAGGGTGATGAAGACAGCTTGTCTGTCGAAACGTTATCAGGGTGATGAAGACAGCTTGTCTGTCGAAACGTTATCAGGGTGATGAAGACAGCTTGTCTGTCAAAACGTTATCAGGGTGATGAAGGCAGCTTGTCTGTCGAAACGTTATCAGGGTGATGAAGGCAGCTTGTCTGTCGAAACGTTATCAGGGTGATGAAGACAGCTTGTCTGTCAAAACGTTATCAGGGTGATGAAGGCAGCTTGTCTGTCGAAACGTTATCAGGGTGATGAAGACAGCTTGTCTGTCAAAACGTTATCAGGGTGATGAAGGCAGCTTGTCTGTCGAAGCGTTATCAGGGTGATGAAGGCAGCTTGTCTGTCGAAAGCGTTATCAGGGTGATGAAGACAGCTTGTCTGTCGAAACGTTATCAGGGTGATGAAGACAGCTTGTCTGTCAAACGTTATCAGGGTGATGAAGGCAGCTTGTCTGTCGAAACGTTATCAGGGTGATGAAGACAGCTTGTCTGTCGAAGCGTTATCAGGGTGATGAAGACAGCTTGTCTGTGAAAGCGTTATCAGGGTGATGAAGACAGCTTGTCTGTCGAAACGTTATCAGGGTGATGAAGGCAGCTTGTCTGTCAAAACGTTATCAGGGTGATGAAGGCAGCTTGTCTGTCAAAACGTTATCAGGGTGATGAAGACAGCTTGTCTGTCAAAACATTATCAGGGTGATGAAGACAGCTTGTCTGTCAAAACGTTATCAGGTTGATGAAGACAGCTTGTCTGTCGAAAAGTTATCAGGGTGATGAAGGCAGCTTGTCTGTCAAAACGTTATCAGGGTGATGAAGACAGCTTGTTTGTCAAAACGTTATCAGGGTGATGAAGGCAGCTTGTCTGTCAAAACGTTATCAGGGTGATGAAGGCAGCTTGTCTGTCGAAACGTTATCAGGGTGATGAAGACAGCTTGTCTGTCAAAACGTTATCAGGGTGATGAAGACAGCTTGTCTGTCAAAACGTTATCAGGGTGATGAAGGCAGCTTGTCTGTCAAAACGTTATCAGGGTGATGAAGACAGCTTGTCTGTCAAAACGTTATCAGGTTGATGAAGACAGCTTGTCTGTCGAAACGTTATCAGGGTGATGAAGGCAGCTTGTCTGTCAAAACGTTATCAGGGTGATGAAGACAGCTTGTCTGTCGAAACGTTATCAGGGTGATGAAGACAGCTTGTCTGTCAAAACGTTATCAGGTTGATGAAGGCAGCTTGTCTGTCAAAACGTTATCAGGGTGATGAAGACAGCTTGTCTGTCGAAACGTTATCAGGGTGATGAAGACAGCTTGTCTGTCAAAACGTTATCAGGTTGATGAAGACAGCTTGTCTGTCGAAAAGTTGCACATAAATATTTTTGCATCTGAGCTCCTAGAGTGTGCGGCTCTCCTTTATTTTTTTTATGTCTCTTTCGATCATATCATTTAGAGCAGACATGAAGATAGGGCATATCTCAGGCCAGAACTTCTTGTAGGACTCTGCCAAGAAGCCATCTTGCCCTTAATCCAGATTCAGCCTCTTTGCCAGAAGGCATTGCCTTAATAGTTTCCCAAACCTCTTCAGGAGTAATTCAGCATCTAGTCTATTTCTATGCTCATCTGATATAAATGGGCAAGAAGATCTTATTCAGATATTTTGGAATTTCGTCGTTGGATATTGTACATTGTGAAGTATAAAGAGATTTATAGAAGTCGCAAAACGTATTATTGATAAGCAATGGATCATAAGAAGTGGAGCCACCTGCCATCCTTATAGACTTAATACATCTTTCATTCCGTTCTTTTTTAATTGGTGTGCAAATAGTGTTTTGTATGATCTAAATTGAGTTTGGCCTCAGCACAAGCTAGTGAATTCCAGTTCTCCTGAGTTGGTGGTTGTTTATGAAGAAGTTCTAAAGGCCTTACTTCAGCCCCCAACCTTTCACTGTTTTCCATCCTGAGCTTCTTGATCAGAGAGGCTTGGGAAATTATATGACCCCTTATGGTTGCTTCAGCAGCATCCAAGACAGTTGCAGCTGAGATGGCTTTGGGGCGGCAGGGTAGCCTAGTGGTTAGAGCTTTGGACTAGTAACCAGAAGGTTGCAAGTTCAAACCCTCGAGCTGACAAATCTGTTGTTCTGCTCCTGAACAGGCAGTTAACCCACTATTCCTAGGCCATCATTGAAAATAAGAATTTGTTCTTAACTGACTTGCCTGATAAAATAAAAAGACAGGAGATTGTTGAGTCAGTAATGTGATAATTAATATTTTATCACAGAGCAGAATTGTTAAGCAGAGACGTATTAAGTCTACAATATCTGGTTATGGGGATTGTTTTGCCAATTTCAATATCTATATACACTGGGGGCATGGTCAGAAATTACTATAGAACCAATAGCACATGACTGGACTACATACATGTAAGTAGAGGGCATAAACAAATGGTCCAATCTAGAATATGAATTGTGGGGTCTAGAGTAGAAAGTATAGTCTCTGACAATAGGATTTAGTTCTCTCCATACATCTACTAAACCAGATAAATCACAAACGCTTCTGAGAGCATTTGAGGCTCTATGATTCGAGACTAGAAAGATCAGAGTATTATTTCATCTACCAGTTGGTGCTGAAACGGAGACGAAGATGCATTCTTTCATTGATCCCTACTTTCTGAACACTTTTCTCAATGTATTCTAGTCTGTCGGCAAAATACAAATGAATGGTACACCGTATTTAAGTGACAGTTTAAGATAAATGTACTGCAAATCCTATTGAATGAAAACTCCATGAGAAGATCTGCTGGCCAGCAAGTGGGAGGGTTTTCAGCAGTTGAATTACAATTGTTCAGAATGCAAGGGAACCACGCCTGCAAATCCTGTTATGTACCTGTCTGTGTAAGTCTGAATACCAACTACTGAGAAGCACTTAGTAGTGGGGATGTTGACGTTATAGTCTCAATGAGCAAGGCAGAGGCAAAAAGCCTGATATGGATAGTGTTGGTGCAGAAATGGCAGGAGCAGTGGAATAGAGACACTAAGGGCAGGCATTTATTTCAAGTACAGAGGAAAGTCGGGGAGGGGAGGACGGCAGTAAGGGACAAAAGAGAGGAGGCTATTTTTACAAGATTAAGGGTGGGACACAGCCAGGTGAATAAGATCTTAAATGTGGTAGGAAAGCATCCAACAAGAAAGTGTGATTGTTGCCAGGAAACAGAGACCGGGGAGTATGTATAGAAGGAAAGAGAGAGGATGAGACATATCAAATCAAATCAAATTGTATTAGTCACATGCGCCGAATACAACCTTATCGAGAAATGCTTACTGACAAGCCCTTAACCAACAATGCAGTTCAAGAGGCTATATACAGGGGGTACCGGTACCGAGTCAATGTGTGGGAGTACAGGTTAGTCGAGGGAATTTGTATAGTGACTATGCATAGATAATAAACAGCGAGTAGCAGCAGTGTAAAAACAAGCCTTTTGGTCTTAGACTTGGCGCTCGGGTACTGCTTGCCGTGTGGTAGCAGAGAGAACAGTCTATGACTTGGGTGACTGGAGTCTTTGACAATTTTTAGGGCCTTCCTCTGACACCACCTAGTATATAGGTCCTGGATGTCAGGAAGTTTGGCCCCAGTGATGTACTGGGCCATACGCACTTATGTTCGGATGCCGAGCAGTTGCCATACCAGACGGTCGTGCAACTGGTCAGGATGCTCTCGATGGTGCAGCTGTAGAACGTTTTGAGGAGCTGGGGACCCATGCCAAATCTTTTCAGTCTCCAGAGGGGGAAAAGGTGTTGTTGTGCCCTCTTCACAACTGTCTTTGTGTGTTTGGACCATGATAGTTCGTTGGTGATGTGGAAACCAAGGAACTTGAAACTCTCGACCTAGTCCAATTCAGCCCCGTAGATGTTAATGGTGGCCTGTACTGCCCTCCTTTTCCTATAGTCCACGATCACCTCCTTTGTCTTGCTCACATTGAGGGAGAGGTTGTTGTCTCTGACTTCCTCCCTATAGGCTGTCTCATCGTTGTCGGTGATCACGCCTACCACTGTTGTTTCGTCAGCAAACTTAATGATGGTGTTGGAGTCGTGCTTGGCCATGCAGTCGTGGGTGAACAGGGAGCATAGGAGGGGACTAAGCATGCACCCCTGAGGGGCCCCAGTGTTGAGGATAATTGTGGGAGAGTATGAGGGAGAAGGGGATACAGGAAATTAGTTTAAAGAATATATTGTGTAGAACTTCATTAGATATAGTCTCAAATATTTTGTTATCTTTTTTAAGAGGGCAGGTAGCATTTAGTTTCCCCCTGTCTCTGGCCCAATCTCCAGTACTGTACGTGGCGGCAATTGGATGCCAACCGCCGATAAACCCCACCGAAGAAGAAGACAACTACTGAGAAGTGCGTAAGAAAGGCACGATCTCTAAGTCGGAATTGTGCCCTAGACTTTCACACTTATGAGGATTTATTATTATCACAGGGCCGTCTTGATTCAACAGTGAGAACATTCAGTTGTTGGAGTAGATATTGTGGGTTGATTGTGATAATAATTCAAGTAAACTACACACATTGTCAGACTAGAACAGATGAATAAACAAAAGGAAGCCTTTGCATCCCTTGCTTGGTGTTAACAGTCAAGAGTGTGGGAGAGTTCCTAGATACCCATCTTTTAGCAGGCTTGGCATTTCACATTTATTTTCCTACGCAACAACCAAACAAATGGCGCAGGACGACGCGTTGAAATGATTTCCCCCTGGGGTTTTATCAGAGCCGCTTGCTTTGTCCGTTCCAGTTCAAATGACTTGCCCTCGTGAGATCTGACTGAACACAGAGGGAGAGAGAGAAGTAGGCTACTAATCTTCACGACGTAAGACAACGAAGTGATAGAAATCGCTCTTTGCCGAGAGAGTGGAGTGTACGCTTAATTACAGCGAAAAATTACCCAGATGTGATCTTACCTTGCAACGGGCTATTTCATCGCCGGTTTCCTGCCTACCCTCCTCCCAACCCCCTCCTGCTCTGATCACCCTCACTTGGCCCTGAAAACTCTGCCTGCTCCCACCATGACCACAGTGCTGTGTTGTGTTCAGGCCTGGCACAGCTCAGCACAGCCTCTGTCTAGCCCAGAGAGATTACAGTAGGTCTGAAGTGAAGGGGTAGTAGTACGGTGGGTTGGGGGATGAGAGGTGGGGAGGGGATGGAGGCCTGTAGAGGTGGGGGCGGAGGTGAGAGGTGGGGAGGGGATGGAGGCCTGTAGAGGTGGGGGCGGGGGTGATAGGTAGATCAATGATGTGCAAGGAGCCCTTTAGTGATGGGAAGGAAGAGGTGGATAAAATATAGGATTAGGGTTGAGGAGGATGGATGAAATACGGGATTAGGGCTGGGGATGGAGGGTTGCTCAGGGGGGACTGGGGGATGAGAGGTGGATTAGAGATGAGGAGGGAGCTGTGTGATGGAAAGGGTTGGGTATTAAAGATGGGGAGGTGGATAAGGGCTGGGAATAGAGCCCTCTGTGGCCACCCAGGTCTGGGAGGATGGATGGCCTCTGTGGGGCTGTTTGACTGGAAACAGGTGTGTGTCATCTGAAGATGAAGGCCCGGCTGATAAACATTATTGGAGAACATCTGTTGCTTGTCACAACACGGGTCCAGGCCGAGTAGCCCCCATCCATCAGCCAGGGGCTCGGTCTTGCGCTCGCGGCCCAGCTTGCACATCACTCACCCGGGGACGGAGGCGGCCGATGTGGGCTGCCTGGTCCACGCCTGGTCCAGACACCTGCCCGGCGGTGGATGCTGGAGACGCTCCACTGCACTTGAGAAATGCCTGGGGGACAGACGGACGTCCCAGCCACCCCCTCCTCCTCTCCACCTCTGCTATGCTCAGGTGCCCCCCCCCCCCCCACACACACACTTTCTGACAGGTTTCGTACTAGGTAACGGTCTGGCTCATTGCTCACCTCTTGACCTCCCTGGCTGATCTGTGGAGAGCCTGTGCTCCCTGGTCTCCAATCCTCCATCACTGCTCTGTGACAGGCCGTCTCAGACCCCCGCTACTCTCCCCCATTCATACCACCCCCACACCCCACTGACATGCCTTTCTCTAAGCTCCCAGGCAGAGGACCCAATACCATGCTACACTGCTCCCAAATAAAATGGCCTCTCTCCTAAATGTGGTGATGCGATATTAGGGACAGAAATAACAGACAGATGTACCACATGTAGTAAAAAGAGAATTTGATAGAAATTCAAGATGTATCAAAATAGCACCATATACATAAAGCCTGCCATCAGGCACATCGTACAGTACATGTTATGCGTGGTATGAATGGCAGTATCCTGATGTACAGTTCAAATGCTTTGCAATATTCTAAAAACCCTTCTACATGAAAATATACTGATTACTTGGCTAAGACGTCTATAGGTCATAGTGCCATTGAACTGAAACACTTACAGTAACAGACAGTAACAGCAGTAATCAATTGATTTGTGACTTACCTGATCTGACAGTGCAGTAAGTGATCCTATCAAATCGAACGAACAACTAAAAGCAATTTCTAAATATATTAACACTTTATGACAAGCAATCAGGCGCACACTGTCAAAAGAAACCAGTAAAATACAACACAAAATAGTCTCACTGTATATGATATGATAGTATGACAGAGTGCCGTCAAAAGGAGAGACAGTACCAGTGGACACTTTGGGAGTGATGGCTGTTGTTCCCATGTCAGTCTGACCAATGACTCTGAGGCTAGGCCACGGGTAAGCAATAGGAGGCTGCAGGCTTTTGTTCCAGCCCAGCTCTAACACACCCGATTCCACTAATCACCTAACCGTGGTCTTTATTAATCATGTGTGATAGTGATGGTCTGCACACACTGTGCCCCTCCAGCACCGTAGTGCCCACCCCTGTACTTGGCTTCCCAAAGCCGCATTGGGGTGAGGACAGAGACGTTGTGAATGTACAGGAAGTGTTTGACCTGTGGTTAATGACAGGCTAGAACAGTTGACTTGGGGCAAGGGTCCAGTCCTGAGACAATCAGGCAGGGAACACAATAGAGCTCAGGTGACATTTCCAATGTCCACCACCAGCAGCACATCAATGTTCCAGGTGCTTGTGTAGCCTGCTCTCTCTCTCTAACTAAACCGGCATTCTGCACCTTTCTACAGGCTCACAAAAAGCCACCGCATATTTCTCAACCAAATGTGCAGAATACAGGTGTAGACATAAGAATACATTGCCTTGTGTGTCTGGTCCAGACCTGAATCACCTTCTGGCTGTATAACTCTGTCCATCTATCCATCTGTCCAACTGTACACAGCCTTCCCTTGATTCCCTAGGATCCCTGATTGCATATTTGGGGAACCTTGCTGAGTGTTCAGTGTTTGAGACGTCTTGCGGGGGTATTTGGGACATCTAGTTTGGGATGTGGGGCCTCCAGTGCGCTACGAGTGGGAAAGACCAGACGGCTTCTTCAGGGAGGGAGAGAAGCCCAACGCTGGGACCTCTGCAGTTTCTAGTAGTCCTGAAAAGAGAGAAGAGGCAGACAAAAATACATTTGGCACCTTCTAGAAATCAAAAGCAAATGTTCTTTGGCGTTCGGGGAGTTGCTGGTGAGCTAGGGTGTTTTCTGGTCGATCTGGACGGTCTCCCGTAAACTGGGCTTGTGGGGGAAACCGAGACAGCTTCAAGCCAGACACCCCTCTGGGTGTGGATTAAAATAACTGTCAGGGGCCGGAGCGGCTATTGAGGGAGACAGGGAGACACACAGAGCTGAAGGCCTGAGGCTAACACACTTGCCAACGCACTATTTCATGAAAACCTGGTTCAGCTTTACAACTCTGGTCCTTGGTGTCTGCTGTGATGGGCTGTAGGTATCATTCACTCATCAGGGCGATGTGTGTTTGCGTGTGTGTGTGTGGCTATGTGTGTGTACGCATGTGTTTGTGTTTGCATGCATGTGTGTTTGTGCGTGTATACAGTACCTTCTGTACATGTGGGGCCCAGCCAGATAACAGGACACAGGCAGCGGCCATTACGAGCGTCACACTGGGCCTGATGGGAACACTGGCACTGCAGGGAGCAGTCCGGACCAAAACGATCTCTTCCACAGTCTGACGGACAGACATGCGAGACGGAGAGAGAGAAAGAATGACAGAAAAGAGTGGAAAGAGTGGCAGAAGAAAGGCCGACACAACGAGGAAAAGATGGAGGGAGACAGCACACAAAAAATAAAATGGCAGATTTAAATACAGTAAATGACTAGTCATTTTTCTATTAGGTATAGGCATATAATCAAATCCAATCAAATTGTATTTGTCACATGTGCCGAATACAACAGTTGTAGACCTTACAGTGAAATGCTTACTTATAAGCCCTTTAACCAACAATGCAGTTTAAGAAAATACATAAAATAGTAAGAAATAATGAAAGAGCAGTAAAATAACAATAGCGAGGCTATATACATGGGGTATCGGTATAGAGTCAATGTGCAGGGGCATCGGTTAGTCGAGGTAATTGAGGTAATATGTACATGTTATTAAAGTGACTATGCATAGATAATAACAGAGAGTAGCAGCAGGGTAGAAGGGGGGGGGGCAATGCAAGTAGTCTGAGTAGCCATTTGATTAGATATCTTGTGGCTTAGGGGTAGAAGCTGTTTAGAAGCCTCTTGGACCTAGACTTGGAGCTCCGGTACCGCTTCCTGTGCGGTAGCAGAGAGAACAGTCTATAACTTGGGTGGCTGGAGTCTTTGATCATTTTTAGGGCCTTCCTCTGATACCACCTGGTACAGAGGTCCTGGATGTTAGGAAGCTTGTCCCCATGTACTGGGCCGTACGCACTACCCTCTGTAGTGCCTTGCGGTCGGAGGCCATGCAGTTTCCATACCAGGCGGTGACGCAACCAGGATGCTCTCGATGGTGCAGCTGTAGAACTTTTTGAGGATCTGAGGACCCATGCCAAATCTTTTCAGTCTCCAGAGGGGGAATAGGTTTTGTCGTGCCCTCTTCACGTCTGTCTTGGTGTGCTTGGATCATGTTAGTTTGTTGGTGATGTAGAAACCAAGGAACTTGAAACTCTCGACCCGCTCCACTTCAGCCATGTACATGTTATTGGCGGCCTGTTCGGCCCTCCTTTTCCTGTACTCCAAGATCAGCTCCTTTGTCTTGCTCACATTGAGGGAGAGGTTGATGTCTCTGACTTCCTCCCTATAGGTTGTCTCATCGTTGTCGGTGATCAGGCCTACTACCGTTATGTCATCGGCAAACTTAATGATGGTGTTGGAGTCGTGGCTGGCCATGCAGTCATGAGAAACAGGGAGTACAGGAGGGGACTAAGCACACACCCCTGAGGGGCCCCCGTGTTGAAGATCAGCGTGGTGGATGTGTTGTTACCTATCCTTACCACCTGGGAGCGGCCCGTCAGGAAGTTCAGGATCCAGATGCAGAGTGAGGTATTTAGTCCCAGGTCCTTAGCTTAGTGATTAGCTTTGACGGCATTATGGTGTTGAACGCTGAGCTGTTGTCAATGAATAGCATTCTCACATAGGTGTTCCTTTTATCCAGGTGTGAAAGGACAATGTGGAGTGCAATAGAGATAGAGTTTAGAGGCCCAATAGAGTTTGCAGGCCCTGCCACATCCGACGAGCGTCGGAGCCGGTGTAGTACGATTTGATCTTAGTCTTGTGTTGACGCTTGCCTGTTTGATGGTTCGTCGGAGGGCATAGAGGGATTTCTTATAAGCATCCGGGTTAGAGTCCCACTCCTTAAAAGCGGCAGCACTACCCTTTAGCTCAGTGGGGATGTTGCTTGTAATCTGGACTGTAATCTGGACAAGTCCTGAAGTTTAGCATCTGCTTCACCTGACCACTTTTTTATAGACCGAGTCACTGGTGCTTCCTGCCTTAATTTTTGCTTGTAAGCAGGAATCTGGAGGATATAATTATGGTCAGATTTGCAAAATGGAGGGTGAGGGAAAGCTTTGTATGCGTCTCTGTGTGTGGAGTAAAGGTGGTCTAGAGTTTTTTTCCGTCTGGTTGTACAGTTAACATGCACAAAACAGTACAAATCAATATGTAGCAGCCGGTGAAGGCTCTCAGTTTTAAAGGCATACCTAAGATCCAGTACTGCAAGAGATAGAGCGCTGTTGCAGTGTAGAGGAGGTCGTACCTTTTTCACATCTCTGTCCAGTCTTCCCTGGGGGGCAGAGACACTGTCCCATGGCTGGATGACAGGGGGCCCCCCCAACACAGTCACATGACTGCTGACAGCCCTCCCCAAACCTGCCAGCCTCGCACCCTGGGACAAACAGACACAGTGAGACACCCACACACACACACACACGTGTGTACTATGTGTCTCCCCCCACACACACACACACACACACACAGGTCTGTCTTTATTACTTCATTATAGAGGGTAAACTATCTGGCTGTCCTGCAGCTGCTCTGCAGTGCTCAGTGCTCTCCTGCTGGGGCTGAAGTGGGCATGTAGGCCCTCACACTGAGCTGAGGAGCCCAGAGCAGGCAGGAGGGAGGAGGCCACAGAGATGCAACAGGAATGCATTAAACAGTCTGTCTCCGCTGTGGCTGCCTGGAAACACCTGTATCTCATCCAATAACCACGTCTGCCTGCCTATCTGCCTGCTCACAGAGAAGTGCCAACACATGCTTGTATTCATACTGTATGTACTCTCTCTCTATCGTTTTCATAGACATGCACGCACACACACCCACCACAAAAAAATGCCATCACAAATGCATATGTACAGTATGTTTGTAATATCCACACGTATGGCTTTCCTGTTATTGAAGAGAACTGAAGTGCTGACCCTCCTGTCTCTATATGAGACCAGAGTGCGAATCAGATTGTGTGATCTTCCCCTCTGTCATCCAGTACTCACGTCTCTGACACAGGGAGCCACGGTAGCCAGGCGGACACGCACACCGGCCCGTCACATGATCACATGTCTGTCCCGCCCGGCAGTCACACGGACGGGCACAGTTCTGTCCGAAGAATCCAGAGGGACACCCTGGGGACAGGGTGACAACACAGGAAAACGTTTTGTTGTTAGTTTCAAATACAAGAGCGCAACCAATCATCACAATCATGTTCATTTGGCACCAAATGTTAGAAAACAGATTGAAACAAGAAGGGGCTAACAATAAGAGACGCTCATTTTCCTTTTTTGTTGGAAATGTTAAACATTGTGTGCCCACATGAACACAACCCACCTCCTCCTTCATTAGAAATATAGGGCCAGGAGTTTTTCCTGGACAGGTCACATGGTGAGGAAAAACTCCTTTCCCTAACCATATTCTTTTTTTAAGCAACAACATACGGTGTTCACAGGAGTGTCCGTAGTGTCCGGCAGTGCAGCTGCAACAGCCAGTGAAGCGGTCACATGTCCCGTTATTCTGGCAGGGACAATCCAGTGCACAGTCTGACCCGTACTTCCCCTGGACACACACTGGAAACACAGACATATGGTAGAGACATACAGTAACAACAACACAACACTCACAACCAACATTCCATCTGTCTGTACTTTTACCACAGGCGGCTGGTGGCACCTTAATTGGGGAGGATGGGCTCAGAGTAATGGCTGGAACGGAATCAATGGAATGGTTTGTGATTTCCATGTGTTTGATGCCATTCCATTCACTCCATTCCAGACATTATTATGAGCCGTCCTCCCCTCAGCAGCATCCTGTGACCTGTAACTGATACTGCACACATAACAGTGGAATTACCTGATATAAACATAGAGACACACTGTAAGCCAGGGATATGGGAAGTTACTGTGCTCACAGTGACTGCTGGTAGCTACTATTCAAAATAACACAAGTCTTCATTGTTTTGTCATGGCTGTTGGGTCATCTAACATTGTTTCAATGTTGTAACAAACAGAGTAAAAAGAAACGAAGCAACTTCAAGAACAGACAGGTAAACTAAAGTAGTACTGAAATACAATTAAACTCAGCTGACCCTTTGCCCTGCCTGACGTTATACTAACGTTATCCTGATGTTGTGTTGATGTCATCCTGAGGTTACCTGTCTCACAGCGTGGTCCCGTCCAGCCCAGCCCACACCTGCAAGTCCCGTCCCTGGCCTCACACAGCGCTCCGTTCCGACACACACACGTGTTCCTGCACTGCAGGCCATAGCGCCCCCTAGGACAAGCTGGAGGAACAGCAAGGCATTCGATAGTAATCATCATCATCACAGCACTACCAAGGCCAGCATTACGTGTAGCTCTGTTCTTTGGCTACCAAGCCAGCAGTGAGCCCACCACACAGTTAAACACACACACTACACACAGACACACACACACAAGTTTATTTAAGCAGCAGTTAATTAGCGAGATGGCAAAGTGGTCTCATTTGGCAGCGATATAAAAGAATAATCATGTTTCTCTGGGTAATTTAGATTGGGAAAACAATAAGCGAATCACTTTGATTCTCCTGTTTATTTATTTGTTTCCTCGCCAACGCCATCGACACGGAACATGGAAAACGAGCTACTTATAGGTCTCTGTAAACATTCAACACAGGAACATAAGCAGTGGCACGTCCACAGACGTATGGTGCTCACTAGGAGAGCAGAGCGCTTACGAACACCATCATCTGGAATGGATGGAAACTCCCGTTTGCACCCCAGTGGAACTACTGATAAAAGGCGAGGTTAGGGAAACTCAATAACCCTGCTTCTGTTCTCCAGAAGAATACGAGCCTCTGATCATTCATATGGTGAATTTGTTAACTAAATACACATTGAAAGCTAATTTGGTTGGTTGGTTGGTTGGGTGGATTCCACAGTAGGATGCTGAGGGGAGGAAGGCTCATAATAATGGCTGGAACAGAGTCAATGGAATGGCATGGTTTCCTGGTGTTTGATGTTTTTGATACCATTCCACTCATTCCGCTGCAGCCATTACCACGAGCCCGTCCTCCCCAGTGAAGGTGCCACCAACCTCCTGTGGTGGATTCCCAGTTGCCAATCAGACTCTGTGTTCTTGATGAGTTCATAGTCTGCTACAAACATTTACTGGTGCATGACAAACAGTGCCGGACCGGGAGCCAAAAACTGCTCTTCACATACTCAATGGCCCAGAGACACAAGGTTAGTTGTGAGGTAAAAGTCATTATTACCTTGCTGGCAGGACTGCCCGATATTACCTGGGGCACAGATACACCTCCCAGTCACAGGGTGGCACTGCCCTCCCTCCCCACAGGAACACAGATGGGCACAGTCCTGCCCAGAGCGCCCCGCCGGACAACCTGGCAGTACGAAGAAAGATATGAAGGCACCATTCAAATGATTTAAAAGTGCAGCTTCTTTTCTTCCTCCTCCTTCCTTAAAGTAATCACTGATTAGGAATGACTCAGCAAGTGGAAGCGGCATGACGGAGCCCTCGCGTTCATCTGTCTAATCCTATCTAATCCCAACAGTCTTCGGACCGATTCCTAGCCGAACACTGTGTATATCTTTACTCTATATAGAAGATTCTGATTCATAGTCAGAAGATGACTTGTCAAAGACGGTTCATTTTCACCCATTACAGGTGTGCTGCAGACTTACCAATGCTGCAGTCAGCTCCTAGGAAGCCCGGTGGGCTGCAGACTTACCAACGCTGCAGTCAGCTCCTAGGAAGCCCGGTGGGCTGCAGACTTACCAACGCTGCAGTCAGCTCCTAGGAAGCCCGGTGGGCTGCATACTTACCAACGCTGCAGTCAGCTCCTAGGAAGCCCGGTGGGCTGCAGACTTACCAACGCTGCAGTCAGCTCCTAGGAAGCCCGGTGGGCTGCAGACTTACCAACGCTGCAGTCAGCTCCTAGGAAGCCCAGTGGGCTGCATACTTACCAACGCTGCAGTCAGCTCCTAGGAAGCCCGGTGGGCTGGGCTGCAGACTAGGAAGCCCGGTACCAACGCTGCAGTCAGCTCCTAGGAAGCCCGGTGGGCAGCAGACTTACCAACGCTGCAGTCAGCTCCTAGGAAGCCCGGTGGGCTGCAGACTTACCAACGCTGCAGTCAGCTCCTAGGAAGCCCGGTGGGCTGCAGACTTACCAACGCTGCAGTCAGCTCCTAGGAAGCCCGGTGGGCTGCAGACTTACCAACGCTGCAGTCAGCTCCTAGGAAGCCCGGTGGGCTGCAGACTTACCAACGCTGCAGTCAGCTCCTAGGAAGCCCGGTGGGCTGCAGACTTACCAACGCTGCAGTCAGCTCCTAGGAAGCCCGGTGGGCTGCAGACTTACCAACGCTGCAGTTAGCTCCAAGGAAGTCCGGTGGGCTGCAGACTTACCAATGCTGTAGTCAGCTCCTAGGAAGCCCGGTGGGCTGCAGACTTACCAATGCTGCAGTCAGCTCCTAGGAAGCCAGGTGGGCTGCAGACTTACCAATGCTGCAGTCAGCTCCTAGGAAGCCAGGTGGGCTGCAGACTTACCAATGCTGCAGTCAGCTCCTAGGAAGCCAGGTGGGCTGCAGACTTACCAATGCTGCAGTCAGCTCCTAGGAAGCCAGGTGGGATGCAGACTTACCAATGCTGCAGTCAGCTCCTAGGAAGCCCGGTGGGCTGCAGACTTACCAACGCTGCAGTCAGCTCCTAGGAAGCCCGGTGGGCTGCAGACTTACCAATGCTGCAGTCAGCTCCTAGGAAGCCCGGTGGGCTGCAGACTTACCAACGCTGCAGTTAGCTCCAAGGAAGTCCGGTGGGCTGCAGACTTACCAATGCTGCAGTCAGCTCCAAGGAAGTCCGGTGGGCTGCAGACTTACCAACGCTGCAGTCAGCTCCTAGGAAGCCCGGTGGGCTGCAGACTTACCAATGCTGCAGTCAGCTCCTAGGAAGCCAGGTGGGCTGCAGACTTACCAATGCTGCAGTCAGCTCCTAGGAAGCCAGGTGGGCTGCAGACTTACCAATGCTGCAGTCAGCTCCTAGGAAGCCAGGTGGGATGCAGACTTACCAATGCTGCAGTCAGCTCCTAGGAAGCCAGGTGGGCTGCAGACTTACCAATGCTGCAGTCAGCTCCTAGGAAGCCAGGTGTGCACTCACAGGTCCCTGTCTTGGTGTCACAGCGGCCGCCATTGTTGCACTTACATCTGGCCTTGCAGTTTGGCCCATATGATCCCTCACGACACTCTGGGGTAAGGAGAGAGAGAGAAAGAAATACATTTCACATTGAGGATAGCAAAGGGACATTTTGGAGAGGTTCTCAAGAGGTTCTCGGAGGTCTCGTACGTCATTAGCCCAGAAGTTGTCCTCCTCCGAGCAGGGCAGTGTAAATAGAGTTTTCTTGTTGAGCTCAACACACCACACTATATATGGTAATAGCAGAGCAATGTTTTTGAAAGAGCTGAAATGTATAGACATTTTCCTTATATTTGAGACTTGTTTTATTGAGTTTCTACAGCCTGTTACATTCTGAAATTGTCACAGTAGCTGGCGGCTGCACTGAGCTACGTAAAACTACGGAAGCCCATTCCCGACACCATATTTTTTGTGTCATCTAGAATAAAAATTTGACAACATGACATTGCCTTCAGAAAGTATTCACACCCCTTGACTTTTTCCACATTTTGTTGTGTTTCAGCTTGAATTTAAAATTGATTAAATTGAGAGAGAAAAAAATGTTATGGCAAGCCTAAATAAGTGCTAAATATGTGCTTAACCCTTTGAGTATGGTGAAGTTATTAATTACACCTTGGATAGTATATAAATACACCCAGCCACAACAAAGAAACAGGTTTCCTTCCTAACTCAGTTGCTGGAGAGGAAGGATTTCACCATGAGGCCAATGGTGGCTTTAAAACAGTTACAGAGTTGAATGGCTGTGAAAGGAGAAAACTGAGGATGGATCAACAACATTGTAGTTACTCCACAATACTAACCTAATTGACAGAGTGAAAAGCGGAAGCCTGTACAGAATAACAATATTCCAACAACATGCATTGTTCAAACTGCAAAAAATGTAGCAAAAAAAATAACCTTATGTCCTGAATATAAAGCATGATTCATAGGGCAAATAAACACAATACATCACTGGGTACCACTCTTTTTCAAGCATCAAATCAAAATCAAACCAAATGTATTTATATAACCCTTCGTACATCAGCTGATATCTCAAAGTGCTGTACAGAAACCCAGCCTAAAACCCCAAACAGCAAGCAATGCAGGTGTAGAAGCATGGTGGTGGCTGCATCATGTTATGGGTATGCTTGTCATTTTATTTATTTATTTATTTATTTATTTCACCTTTATTTAACCAGGTAGGCAAGTTGAGAACAGGTTCTCATTTAAAATTGTGACCTGGCCAAGATAAAGCAAAGCAGTTTGACACATACAACAACACAGAGTTACACATGGAGTAAAACAAACATACAGTCAATAATACAGTACAAAAATAAGTCTATATACAATGTGAGCAAATGAGGTGAGATAAGGGAGGTAAAGGCAAAAAAAGGCCATGGTGGCAAAGTAAATACAATATAGCAAGTAAAACACTGGAATGGTAGATTTGCAGTGGAAGAATGTGCAAAGTAGAGATAGAAATAATGGGGTGCAAAGGAGCAAAATAAATACAGTATGGGGAGAGGTAGTTGTTTGGGCTAAATTATAGATGGGCTATGTACAGGTGCAGTAATCTGTGAGCTGCTCTGATAGCTGGTGCTTAAAGCTAGTGAGGGAGATAAGTGTTTCCAGTTTCAGAGATTTTTGTAGTTTGTTCCAGTCATTGTCAGCAGAGAACTGGAAGGAAAGGCGGCTAAAGGAAGAATTGGTTTTGGGGGTGACCAGAGAGATTTACCTGCTGGAGCGCATGCTACAGGTGGGTGCTGCTATGGTGATCAGCAAGCTGAGATAAGGGGGGACTTTACCTAGCAGGGTCTTGTAGATTACCTGGAGCCAGTGGGTTTGGCGACGAGTATGAAGCGAGGGTCAGCCATCGAGAGCGTACAGGTTGCAGTGGTGGGTAGTATATTGGCTTTGGTGACAAAACGGATGGCACTGTGATAGACTGCATCCAATTTATTGAATAGGGTATTGGAGGCTATTTTGTAAATGACATCGCCGAAGTTGAGGATCGGTAGGATGGTCAGTTTTACAAGGGTATGTTTGGCAGCATGAGTGAAGGATGCTTTGTTGCGAAATAGGAAACCAATTCTAGATTTAACCTTGGATTGGAGATGTTTGATGTGAGTCTGGAAGGAGAGTTTACAGTCTAACCAGACACCTAGGTATTTGTAGTTGTCCACATATTCTAAGTCAGAACCGTCCAGGCAGCGATCGGTTGAAGAGCATGCATTTAGTTTTACTTGTATTTAAGAGCAATTGGAGGCCACGGAAGGAGAGTTGTATGGCATTGAAGCTCGTCTGGAGGGTTGTTAACACAGTGTCCAAAGAAGGGACAGAATTATACAGAATGGTGTCGTCTGCGTAGAGGTGGATCAGAGACTCACCAGCAGCAAGAGCGACATCATTGATGTATACAGAGAAGAGAGTCGGTCCAAGAATTGAACCCTGAAGCACCCCCATAGAGACTGCCAGAGGACCGGACAACAGGCCCTCCGGTTTGACACACTGAACTCTATCAGAGAAGTAGTTGGTGAACCAGGCGAGGCAATCATTTGAGAAACCAAGGCTATCGAGTCTGCCGATGAGGATGTGGTGATTGACAGAGTCGAAAGCCTTGGCCAGATCAATGAATACGGCTGCACAGTATTGTTTCTTATCGATGGCGGTTAAGATACTGTTTAGAACCTTGAGTATGGCTGAGGTTCACCCATGACCAGCTCTGAAACCAGATTGCATAGCGGAGAAGGTATGGTGGGATTCGAAATGGTCGGTTATCTGTTTGTTGACTTGGCTTTCGAAGACCTTAGAAATACAGGGTAGGATAGATATAGGTCTGTAGCAGTTTGGGTCAAGAGTGTCCCCCCCCCCTTTGAAGAGGGGGATGACCGCAGCTGCTTTCCAATCTTTGGGAATCTCAGACGACACGAAAGAGAGGTTAAACAGGCTAGTAATAGGGGTTGCAACAATTTCGGCAGATAATTTTAGAAAGAAAGGGTCCAGATTGCCTAGCCCGGCTGATTTGTAGGGGTCCAGATTGTGCAGCTCTTTCATAACATCAGCTGACTGGATTTGGGAGAAGGAGAAATGGGGAGGGCAAATTGCTGTGGGGGTGCAGTGCTGTTGACCGGGGTACGGGTAGCCAGATGGAAAGCATGGCTAGCCGTCGAAAAATGCTTATTGAAATTCTCAATTATAGTGGATTTATCGGTGGTGACAGTGTTTCCTAATCCTCAGTGCAGTGGGGAGCTGGGAGGAGGTGCTCTTATTCTCCATGGACTTTACAGTGTCCCAGAACATTTTTGAGTTTGTGTTGCAGGAAGCAAATTTCTGCTTGAAAAAGCTAGCCGTGGCTTTTCTAACTGCCTGTGTATATTGGTTTCCCTGAAAAGTTGCATATCACGGGGACTGTTCGATGCTAATGCAGAACGCCATAGGATGTTTTTGTGTTGGTTAAGGGCAGTCAGGTCTGGAGAGAACCAAGGGCTATATCTGTTCCTGGTTCTAAATGTCTTGAATGGGGCATGCTTATTTAAGATGGTGAGGAAGGCATTTAAAAAAAATAACCAGGCATCCTCTACTGACGGGATGAGATCAATATCCTTCCAGGATACCCCGGCCAGGTCGATTAGAAAGGCCTGCTCGCTGAAGTGTTTCAGGGAGCGTTTACAGTGATTAGTGGAGGTTGTTTGACCGCTGACCCATTACGGATGCAGGCAATGAGGCAGTGATCGCTGAGATCTTGGACAAGGGAGTATTTTTTGTTGATAAAAATAAGTGGAATAGAGCTAAAAACAGGCAAATTCCTGGAGGAAAACTTGGTTCAATCTGCTTTCTAACAGACATTGGGAGACAAATTCACCTTTCAGCAGGACAATAACCTCAATCACAAGGCCATACACTGGAGTTGCTTACTAAGACGACATTGAATGTTCTTGAGTGGCCTAGTTACAGTTTTGACTTAAATCGGCTTGAAAATCTATTGCAAGACTTGGAAATGGCTGGCTAGCAATGATCAACAACCAAATTGACAGAGCTTGAAGAATAAAAAAAATTATAATGTGCAAATATTGTACAATCTAGGTGTGCAAAGTGCTTAAAGACTTACCCATAAAGACTCACAGCTGTAATTACTGCCAAAGGTGTATTGAATACTTATGTTGAATACTTATGTAATGAAGATATATTAGTGTTTTATTTTTCATAATTCGTTTTTAAATGTAGGAATTTTTCTTCCACTTAGAGTATTTTGTGTAGATCGTTTACAAAAAATTACAAATTAAATCCATTTTAATCCCACCTTTTCCACAAAATGTGGGAAGAGTCAAATTTTTATTGAATGAAACACTATGGGATGGTACATTTCATGCTAACATCATGCTTTCATTTGTGTTTGGAATTCATTATCAGTTTATACGTTTAAATGTTAATAAGCTAAATGTCCCTTACCTTGAGCTAAGAGATGGTGGGGCATCTAAACCCTTGTGGGGCATTTAATCCCTGAACAATGCCTCAAGACCACAGCCAATTGCATGCAAACAACAATGCAGCTAACTTGGCTAGTCTTGCGAGGAAGTGAGCTAGCCAGCTAGTTAGCTAGGTAGTTTTGTTGTATCTTGTATCCACAACAAAATGTGGAAAAAGTCAAGGGGTGTAAATACTTTCTGAAGGCACTGTATAAATTTGGAGATTATGTCTAAGAATAACCCAAAAAATGTGGTGAATGAAGATGCTTCTGAACCGAAGAAAAATGTGTTGTCTGGCTTTCAGGAAATGGCAGTTAAAGACAAAGACACTGACTTTTGAATACCGATTTTAGACCCAATCACCATCTCTTCAAACTAAGTAAACTCCAGTTTGTAACATTCCTTACAAAATGGGCTTTTAAATTAAGTGTGTTTCAATATAGTGAGTATGATAAACTAACGAAAATGTACATTTGTATGAACTTTTTGATATTTTTATTTAGACATTTTGAAAATACTAATATTAATGGACCAGAATACCAAAGAATCAGAAATCAGAGGTTACGGTTACCTGTTCTGCACGGAGAAACGGAGAGAGAGAGAGAGAGAGAGAGAGAGAGAGAGAGAGAGAGAGAGAGAGAGAGAGAGAGAGAGAAACTCGTTCTTTGTATAGTGCACTGCGATTCCATTGTTGAAGCCACACAGTCATTTCACAGAAGTGGACTACCTAACACTGGTCACTACTTACTGAGTTCACAGTTGTTTCCATAGTAACCAGGCAGACAGGTACACCTTCCAGTGACAGGGTGACACTGCTCATGGTCCCCAGAACACTGGCACATCTGGCTACAGTTAAGCCCGAACACACCTGATGGACACGCTGCAGGAGACACAAGCATGTACAATAAGGACGGGAGGAGATGGACATAGAGGCACACACTAAAAGACTCAATATGATCTGGTTTACATTGCAACATGGTGTATGCTTGTACATTCATTTCGAAACCCAATCTCTATGCGGACATAATAAAATGTAAGCACTCACTCACATTCAAATACCCATTCACACTCAGACAATGCAGTAGTTCACAGACACTCACATAGTCACACAAGGGAAGATAAATCTTTGAAACAAACATGTTTTTTTCTCTCCCTGAAACCACAGCACTTACTGAGGCAGCGTGTAGGACAGATAAGAAACGACTCCAGACTAAAGAGGCAATTACAGCGCTGTCATTATGCAAGTCTGCCTTCCAAAAGCCCTTATCCACCCAGGAGACAAAAACAATGTCTCCTGTTTTACTTGGCAACCCGAGTGTAACGTTTATCAGATGTCTGCTGAGTGTGTGAGAGAAAGGAGGGAGTGGGGGGAGAGGAGTGGGGGAGAGGAGAGAGGAGGGTGTGGGGGGTGTGTGTGTGTTTAAAGAGAGGTGGTGAGATGGTAGTGATGTGCTCTTACTCTCCTCACAGCCGTTCCCAGTGAGACCAGCAGGGCAGCCACATGTCCCAGTAACGTGGTGGCAGGACACCCCAGACTGACACTGACACCGCTGGGCACAGAAAGCACCGTAGACCCCAGGCAGGCAGGCTGGTGCACATCAGACACACATTCATCACTAACTAATGTATATTCACTTTAAACAGTGACAATTGTTGTTGTGTGTATAACTGCCTTGTTTAAATAAAGATGAACACTCCTTATAATAACAATTCATGATTTAACCTCAAACTGAATGTATCTATCTCAGTCCCAGGTATGCATTCAATTAAAACATGGATGGATTTGAAAAACGAATGTCAATTGTTTTCTACGGTAATTGACCTCTCATAGTATAACTTAAGTATGTATGATTTGATAATCTGTTGTTTCCAAAGGGTCCTTTTCCGGCCCCGACACTCACGTTTGTCGCACTGGGCCCCTCTCCATCCTGGGTGACATTCACACCTGCCTGTCACACGGTGGCAGCTTGTCCCGTGGCCGCACTGACACCTCTGCTCACACCCTTCTCCATGGAGACCGTCTGGGCAGGCTGCAGCACAGACACATGGGTGGTGTTCAGTAGGGCACAACGTAGCAATATGGTTTAGAAACGGTCTGAAAACGAACATCTGTGTTCTTATTTGAAAAGTACAGGTAGGACTTCCCCATTTAATTATGTTTCAAAACGTTTTCTCCCTTCAGAACATGACCCAACTGCTCTCTCCTTTAAAGACAGAAACAGGTGATTGGGTTTATCTCAATAGTCATTAGTGGCTTTCTTTCCTCAACTCCTGTCCTTCATCAACACTGAACAGGGTAGCGGAATGCATATCTCTACGTTGGCTTCTGACAGACTGCTTTCACCTATCCAAAGATATGAGGGAGGAAGCCAGTCTAAACTATTGGGATGCACCTCTTGCATTTGGAAGCAGTGATGTCAGGTCACTTGTCTGACAGTGCTCTCCAGTCCAGCCAGGGGGACAGCTACACCCCCCAGTCACTCTGTCACACGCCCCTCCGTTCTGACAGCTGCAGGTTTGTGTGCACCCCTCTCCATAGGACCCCTCCCCACAGTCTAGGAGAGGCAGAGAACAGAGGCCTCAGATCACACAATATATCCACCACACAATGAGCTGAATCCTAACCAGGAAACCATGTTACTGACTAGGGCTTTCTAGTAAATCATGCATTGATGCCAATGGGAGATTTGCACAATAATTTGATCCTAGGTTAGATTTGGACCAAGGTGAGTACAGCTATTAACGCCCTAATTCCTCTGGTTGATTTGACCTCCAGGGACAGAGGGGGGGACTCACCCAGCTCGCAGGCTGCTCCGGTCCATCCTCTGGGGCAGGAACACTGGCCAGTCACGCTGTCACAGAAGCCTCCATGCTGGCACAGACACAGCTGGGAACAGTCCTCTCCATACCTCCCAGCAGGACAGGCTGAACACAGTAGTACACACACAGTAGTACACACACAGTAGTACACACACAAAATACATTTAATCAGAGGATGTCATTGTTCAATACAATTCAGACAGATAGAAATGAGGATGAGGATTCAGTTAGGCTGCACTGAGTTTATGTTCGAAAGCAACTTACACAGACCAAACACGTACAATTATTCTATTCATACACTCACCAACTGCTGTGATATTTCATCGTAATTGGAATAAATTAATATTAATCACCTATCACTTGCTGTTTTAGGGAATGTTTTGCCGAAAGTTATTCTGGTAGAAGGGAGATTTCAGTTCCATGCAGAGCTCCTGATGTGCTGGGTTAGTTTAAGGTTAAGTTAAGGTTAGTTTAAGGTCAGACTGGGCCCTATACTGGGTTGACCGATGAGCCACTCACCCTCTTGGCATCTGGCTCCGGTCCATCCGGCTCCACAGCTGCAGCGGCCGCTGATGTGGTTACAGGTGGCCCCGTTCTGACACTCACAGCTCCGGCTGCAGTTCTTCCCAAAACCACCCTCAGGGCAGGCTGCCTCCCACACAGGACAGGATACACAGTCATATACTTAAATACAAGTCATCATTTTATACAATAGCACTAATATGAAGTGGTCTGCTCTACTGGAAGTCTGGACACAGATATACATTACATTTACATTACAGACGTAGGGTTTTCATTTGAGCCAGTTTGCTACAGCAGGAAAATAATAGCAACAGGAAATGTGAATTATTATGTGGATTATAATTAATAGACATTTTTGTAAGGGGTGATACATTTTTCTTAATGGAATGTCAAGTCTGAAATGTCAAAAGTGGGAAATACAAAGTTCAGAAGCCATTTTAAACCTCAAACACACAAGTTTTAAATGTCCTGCGTCGCAGGAATGTAATCCTGCAACAGGATGATCAAATTGAAAACTTTGTGTATTTAAGGTTTAAAAAGTCTTCTGAAGTTTGTAATTTCCACTTTTAAAATTTCAGACTTGACATTCCATCAAGACAAATGTAGACAAAAAAAATGTCCATTAATTATAATCCACATAATAATTCACATTTACTCTTGCTGCAGGTTTATTTTTCTGCTGTAGCAAACTGGCTCAAATGAAGATCCTACGTCTGTATGTGGTTTAGCCAATTCCTTTTGTCATTCAAGACTGACATGGGACACGATGGAGTGGTTGACTGAACCAGCAACATATCTGATCGATGGAGAGATATGGCTTCAACGTCCTTGTCTTGTATTTCTTGCTTGGGATATGGCCAAATCCATACGTTTGCACGTCTGTATAGAGCACATTCATTTGACCTATCTGAACTAGTCACTAATGTCTGAAATGAAATGACATTTGAGTAACGAGGGAGAGATGGGGGAAACAAACTAACCACAGCAACTTGTCATTAAGCCACGCAAGTGGGTTTGGGCTGACTCAAAACATGCTTTGGGGAGACCAGGCCCTCTCGAATAAGAATTGAGAATGACATGGTCTGATCTTTAAGAGGGCATTTCACTAGATCCATTAAAACGGCATGAAGACTTTAGAGAGCAGTGAATAGAGACTTTGCATGACAGTACAGAGGGTAAAACTGATGGTCCTAAAACGTGGATGTATTTATCCAGAATCTGACGCAATTAACGATGTATGCTGGAGGGACATCCTACCAGCCCCCCTACACCCCTCCCACCCCTTACGCATCCCTAAAAAAGGAATTGGCAGGGTATCGTTAAAAAGATAATTGTTTTCAAACACATGGGAGATGGTATTTAGGGTGAGAGGATGCCGTGATGGGCCGGTAGAGAGGCTCCCTCACACCCTGTTTTAATGATGTGGCTACCCTACCCAGAATGCAGTGTGGTCCCGACCAGCCAGGGGTGCAGAGGCAGGCTCCTGTGATGTGGTGGCAGCGGGCACCGTTCCTGCACTCGCACATCTGGCCACATTCAAGACCGTAAAACCCGTCCGGGCACACTGCAAGCCAAGATAAAACATCCTCTGGTTAGGGACTGGCAGCTTCCCACACAGAGGTAAGGATGCCAACTTTTTCCTCTCTCTCTTTCTGTGTCGCTGTCTCTTTGTGTGTCTCTCTCTGTCTCCCTCTCTCTCTCGTTCTGTGTCTCTCTCGGTCTCTTCCTGTGTCTCTCTCTTTCTCCCTCTCGCTCGCTCTTTCTGTGTCTCTCTCGGTCTCTTTCCCTCTCTCTTTCTCTCTCCCTCTCTGTCTGATCTCTCTCTCTCTCTCATCTCTGTCTTACCACCTACCAAAAATACCATATGAAATTGCAGTACCCTGCTCTAGCAGTTCATTTGTGGAGCGTCTGCATTCGTTAAGTGAGCTCACGTCCCACATGTGAGGAGTATCCATGCCACATCAAAGCCTGCAGAGACACGGGGGCCAGGCCTCCCCCTGAGGGGGTGGGAGAGAGGGGCACACACACACACCAAGGACTGGTAATTAGAACACCTGCTGGGTCCACAGGCCCGTCGTCAGGGTCTAGGGTCCCAGCCCAAAACAAAGCCAGGTTACTGCATGCGGGGCGCGCACACACACACACACACACACACACACACACACACACACACACACACACACACACACACACACACACACACATACATACACACACACACATTCAGTATATAATGCATATAGACACTTGCACACATACACTCCTGCTACCACTGGTGTTCAGTAATGCCAGTGGCCCAGGTCTGTTTTCCATTCATAGAGAGAGAGAGCAGGGGGAGCTAATAGTTGAAACTGTCTGTGGAGTCAGTAGACAACCATGGAGTTTAGTAAACATATTGTCTGTGGCCCAGAACAGGTCCACCAGTGATGTTATGGAAAAACCTTGTATAAATGTGGAGGGATGAAGAGGGGGCTTTCCCACTGTGCTGTAAACATTGCCTAAACGCTCGACTAAACTGTGAAACAGGCAGGAATGCCCGTGTTTACTCAGTGATTCTCGTTGATTGCTCAATTTGTCACCGAAAAGTGCAAGATCACAGAGCAACAGCTCTAATGACAACACTTACTATCAGTTGGTATGTTAAGAGCAGTTACTACAACACAGGCACAGCATCATTTATGTCTTTGTTTGGGGAAAAGCTGCGATGACAACACTTACTATCAGTTGGTATGTTAAGAGCAGTTACTACAACACAGGCACAGCATCATTTATGTCTTTGTTTGGGGAAAAGCTGCGCTCGCTTTGGCTGTGTTCCTGATTGATAAACAGATGCAGTAGGACACACCTCCTTTTAGCCCTAGTGGTGTGTGGGGAAGGCTGGCACTGGTTTGGGCACTGACTGCTGCTCAGTCTGAACATATCTCTTGTTCCAATTGACCCTATGCCAAATAACCCATCTCATATGCTGTACATACATTGGTACTTTTGGCCTGAACGTGCCTTTTCTCTTAGCCTGGTCCCAGATCTGTTTGTGCTGTCTTGCCAACTCCTATGGCCATTGTCATGCCAAACATGAGCAAAGCATAGGAGTAGCCAAGACAGTACAAATACATCTGGGGGATCAGGCTACTTTTTCCCACGCTGCCACTATAATCTGCCTATGTGGTGGTTCTACTATAAAGTTATACTGTCTCATTACAGCCTGAGCAGGGAAGATAATGGATCCATCTGTGTGTCTGTGGTGCTGTTTGTCTGTGGTGCTGTGTGTCTGTGGTGCTGTGTGTCTGTGGTGCTGTGTGTCTGTGGTGCTGTGTGTCTGTGGTGCTGTGTGTCGGTGGTGCGGTTTGTCTGTGGTACTGTGTGTCTGTGGTGCCGTGTGTCTGTGGTACCGTGTGTCCGTGGTGCTGTGTGTCCGTGGCGCGGCGTGTCTGTGGTGCTGTGTGTCTGTGGTACTGTTTGTCTGTGGTGCTGTGTGTCTGTGGTGCTGTGTGTCTGTGGTGCTGTGTGTCTGTGGTGCTGTGTGTCTGTGGTGCTGTGTGTCGGTGGTGCGGTTTGTCTGTGGTACTGTGTGTCTGTGGTGCCGTGTGTCTGTGGTACCGTGTGTCCGTGGTGCTGTGTGTCCGTGGCGCGGCGTGTCTGTGGTGCTGTGTGTCTGTGGTACTGTTTGTCTGTGGTGCTGTGTGTCTGTGGTGCTGTGTGTCTGTGGTGCTGTGTGTCTGTGGTGCTGTGTGTCTGTGGTGCTGTGTGTCGGTGGTGCGGTTTGTCTGTGGTACTGTGTGTCTGTGGTGCCGCGTGTCTGTGGTACTGTGTGTCCGTGGTGCTGTGTGTCCGTGGCGCGGCGTGTCTGTGGTGCTGTGTGTCTGTGGTGCTGTGTGTCTGTGGTACTGTGTGTCTGTGGTGATGTGTATCTGTGGTGCAGGGCTATTATTTAAGGTGCTGGAGCGCACATTTATTTTTCAATTATGTTATTATTTCTCAATCAAAGTTTGTACCAACAGATGCACCTTATTCAATATTTACCAGTGAAATGTCCAAACTCAAAACTGTATATTTTATGATATTTTTATATTTAAACTTTATTTAACTAGGCAAACCAATTAAGAACAAATTCTTACTTACAATGACGGTTTACCAAGAGGCAAAAGGCCTCCGATGGGGACGGGGGCTGGGATGAAAAATAACATGTAGGACAAAACACACATCATGACAAGAGAGACACCACAACACTACATAAAGAGAGACCTAAGAAAACAACACAAAATGGCAGTAACACAACATGACAACAACATGGTAGCAACACAACATGGTACAGTATCAACATAAACATGGTACAAACGTTGTTAGGCAAAGGACAAAGGGCAAAAAGGTAGATACAACAATGCATCAGGCGAAGCAGCCACAAGTGTCAGTAAGAGTGTCTATGATTGAGTCTTTAAATGTAGAGATGGAGATACAACTATCCAGTTTGAGTGTTTGTTGCAGCTTGTTGCCAATCATCTGCATGCCAATCATTTGATCTCAATCAGTTCCATGGGAATATGAATTTAGATCTTCTTGAAGGACTGTTTCTAAGTGAATTAGAGCCGATGGTGTTTTAAACTATTAGGCTTTCTTGTATTTTGTTTCAATCAAAGCATAGGCTATCCTACCTAGTGTTGCGCGCTGTTGAGTTTTGGCTGCATTAGAACAAAAACTGTGACTATTCAGCTACAACGAGCGTCCTTAAAGCTCATGAGCCCCAAGTCCATAACAAACTGTTTTGAGGACAGCTGTTTTAGCAACACCTCATAGAGTTTTCTGTCTTTGGCTGTTCTCGTTAGGGAGTGAAGTTTATGCATCATAAGGGTTACATGAATACAATCAAACCTCTCTGAAATGAAAATGGATGGCCCTCCCTTCAGCAAAATACATTTAACCTTTTCTGACCCGGAACACAAAAGAATCATTTAAACATACAGTGAATAGCAGAGAAGATGGCTAAAATATTGCCTTTATAGTATAAACATTACACGAATCTATAATCTTATTTGCAGGACCGAGAAAAAAAATGTCCTTTTATAAACATTCCATGCAATTCAATTTTTACCAGATTTTATTTTTATATCACACAAATGACCGAAATGACAGGCTAAGAATGGACAGAGAGAGAGGCCTATGTGTTCATCTATCATATTTCTCCACTGCTAAATCACTGTGTTTGGTTTGCAAACTGTCCCTGTTCCCAAATAATTACATCTGAGACATCATTAGGTATCTGAGCATGCTACATTCAAAAGTTAGGTCTACCTTTCCACCCCAGACAGAGTAGGCCTACCTTTCCACCCCAGACAGAGTAGGCCTACCTTTCCAACCCAGACAGAGTAGGCCTACCTTTCCACCCCAGACAGAGTAGGCTTACCTTTCCACCCCAGACAGAGTAGGCCTACCTTTCCAACCCAGACAGAGTAGGCCTACCTTTCCACCCCAGACAGAGTAGGCCTACCTTTCCAACCCAGACAGAGTAGGCCTACCTTTCCACCTCAGACAGAGTAGGCCTACCTTTCCACCCCAGACAGAGTAGGCCTACCTTTCCAACCCAGACAGAGTAGGCCTACCTTTCCAACCCAGACAGAGTAGGCTTACCTTTCCACCTCAGACAGAGTAGGCCTACCTTTCCACCCCAGACAGAGTAGGCCTACCTTTCCAACCCAGACAGTGTAGGCTTACCTTTCCAACCCAGACAGAGTAGGCCTACCTTTCCAACCCAGACAGAGTAGGCCTACCTTTCCACCCCAGACAGAGTAGGCCTACCTTTCCAACCCAGACAGAGTAGGCCTACCTTTCCACCCCAGACAGAGTAGGCTTACCTTTCCACCCCAGACAGAGTAGGCCTACCTTTCCACCCCAGACAGAGTAGGCTTACCTTTCCACCCCAGACAGAGTAGGCCTACCTTTCCACCCCAGACAGAGTAGGCTTACCTTTCCACCCCAGACAGAGTAGGCCTACCTTTCCAACCGAGACAGAGTTGGCCTACCTTTCCACCCCAGACAGAGTAGGCCTACCTTTCCAACCCAGACAGAGTAGGCCTACCTTTCCACCCCAGACAGAGTAGGCCTACCTTTCCACCCCAGACAGAGTAGGCCTACCTTTCCACCCCAGACAGAGTAGGCCTACCTTTCCAACCCAGACAGTGTAGGCTTACCTTTCCAACCCAGACAGAGTAGGCCTACCTTTCCAACCCAGACAGAGTAGGCCTACCTTTCCACCCCAGACAGAGAAGGCCTACCTTTCCAACCCAGACAGAGTAGGCCTACCTTTCCACCCCAGACAGAGTAGGCCTACCTTTCCACCCCAGACAGAGTAGGCCTACCTTTCCAACCCAGACAGAGTAGGCCTTCCTTTCCACCTCGTACAGAGTAGGCCTACCTTTCCACCTCAGACAGAGTAGGCCTACCTTTCCACCTCAGACAGAGTAGGCCTACCTTTCCACCCCAGACAGAGTAGGCCTACCTTTCCAACCCAGACAGAGTAGGCCTACCTTTCCACCCCAGACAGAGTAGGCCTACCTTTCCACCCCAGACAGAGTAGGCCTACCTTTCCAACCCAGACAGAGTAGGCCTACCTTTCCAACCCAGACAGAGTAGGCCTACCTTTCCACCTCAGACAGAGTAGATCTACCTTTCCACCTCAGACAGAGTAGGCCTACCTTTCCACCTCAGACAGAGTAGGACTACCTTTCCACCCCAGACAGAGTAGGCTTACCTTTCCAACCCAGACAGAGTAGGCCTACCTTTCCAACCCAGACAAAGTAGGCTTACCTTTCCACCCCAGACAGAGTAGGCCTACCTTTCCAACCCAGACAGAGTAGGCCTACCTTTCCAACCCAGACAGAGCAGGCCTACCTTTCCAACCCAGACAGAGTAGGCCTACCTTTCCAACCCAGACAGAGTAGGCCTACCTTTCCACCCCAGATCTGTTTTATTTTCTTCAAATTCTTAAAGCTAACAAGGGGTAGGCCTGTGCTTTTTCTAATTTTATTTAATAAAAGGAAGTCCTATGGCATACTCTCTCATTAATTTGAGTCTTGGTTTTAACTTAATAGCCCTTCACTGACATAGAGGTGTGCTATTTAAAGAGTGCATGGTGGGTGGAGGAATTGACCGACAAATCGATGGATATAGCAGCTCATAGCCTAATTTTGCCTGTCAAACAGGTAGTCCTACCTCTTATTTCTTAAATAGGAAGAAATAGGCTCCAACACAAAGCCCTTTCGTTGTTAGTAAGTCTAATTAAAATGATGGTTGAAATGAATTATGCCTTCATGAATTTGCCTACTTTCAGCACCATAAGCTGTCCATTTCTGATTGATTGTGCTGTGGCTGCTGCTTCAAGTTTCAGCACCACAATGTAAATGACTTGAATCTGGCTTATTGTGAGGTTAATAACTCTGATAAATACATCAAGGGCAAGAAACATATTGTTTTTATTCAAATCAATCACAGTAGTAGTAAGCTATTAAAGTTGACATTATCTTCGGGCTCTCCTTCTAAAACTGAACAGAACATAGGCTATAGGATAATATTGCATTTTCTGGAATAGGCCTAATAAAATAAAAGTCTTTGTTCGGCAGCACAAAAGAAATGATGCATCAGCATGATCAGAGCAAGCTGGGGCTCAGGGTTGGAATATCCATTACAGTGTGTAATGCAGCCTCGTTTTATTTACACCATCCCACTGTTGCATAAGACTCAGGACGGAAGTACATTTTCCTTGAAATATACCTTTGCTCTGTGCCTCCCCCGAGCATGCACTTCATAGCCTATAGCCACACTAAATACATTATAGGTTTGATATTGTGCGCCCAGCAGAGATAAGCAACTGATTCTAAAACACTTAGAAATACTGAAATTTCATCAATTACAAATTACAGTGCCTTGCAAGTAATTCACCCCCCTTGGCATTGTTTTTATTTTGTTGCATTACAGCCTGTAATTTAAATGGATTTTTATTTGGATTTCGTGTAATGGACATACACAAAATAGTCCAAATTGGTGAAGTGAAATGAAAAATAAACAACGGAAACTGATGACTGCATATGTATTCACTCCCGTTGCTATGAAGCACCTAAATAAGGTCTGGTGCAACCAATTACGTCACATAATTAGTTAAATAAAGTCCACCTAAGTGCAATCTAAGTGTCACATGATCTGTCACATGATCTCATTATACATACACCTGTTCTGAAAGGCCCCAAATTCTGCAACAACACTAAGCAAGGGGCACCACCAAGCAAGCGGCACCATGAAGACCACGGAGCTCTCCAAACAGGTCAGGGACAAAGTTGTGGAGAAGTACAGATCAGGGTTGGGTTATAAAAAAATATCTGAAATTTTGAACATCCCACGGAGCACCATTAAATACATTTTTGAAAAATTGAAAGAATATGGCACCACAATAAACCTGCCAAGAGAGGGCCGCCCACCAAAACTTACGGACCAGGCAAGGAAGGCATTAATCAGAGAGGCAACAAAGAGACCAAAGATAAGACTGAAGGAGCTGCAAAGCTCCACAGCAGAGATTGGAGTATCTGTCCATGAGACCACTTTAAGCCATACACTCCACAGAGCTGGGCTTTACAGTAGAGTGGCCAGAAAAAAGCCATTGCTTAAAGAATAAAATAAGAAAACACGTTTGGTGTTCGCCATGTGGCAGGTGGAAGACTCCCCAAACATATGGAAGAAGGTATTCTGGTTATTGAGGTTATTCTGGTTATTATTCTAAAATTGAGCTTTTTGGCCATCAAGGAAAATGCTATGTCTGGCACAAACCCAACACCTCTCATCACCCCGAGAACATCATCCCCAGTGATGCGTGGTGGTGGCAGCATCATGCTGTGAGGATGTTTTTCAAACTGGTCAGAATTGAAGGATTGATGGATGGTGCTAAATACAGGGAAACTCTTGAGGGAAACCTGTCACCTTCCAGCAGGACAGTCTTACAGAGATTTGAGACTGGGACAATTGGAGGTTCTTAAACCTTCCAGCAGGACAATGACACTAAGCAAACATCACAGTGGCTGCCAAGACATACCCCAAAGAGACTTGCAGCAACACAAAGTGTTGACTTTGAGGGTAGTTTAGTCAGGTTCTGTTTTTTTGTCTTATTTCTTGTTTTTTTCACAATAAAAAATTTTGTATCTTTTATCCCAAATGATACAAAGAGCCTAAAATCTATTTTAATTCCAGAGGAAAAACTCTTAAGCCACTGTACATCCTCCTATGGATTAGATAAAAACCTAAAGAGTGACCATTTTCCTCCAGGTACCCATTCTATAAATTTAGGTCACCTCAAAGTGAGTGAGTGAGCCTGACCAGGAAAAGGAACTTCTCACCCCTTTTGCCACTTGTTGCTGCAGTTTGGCCAATTGGGCTGCTACACATGTTTTCCTCCAGACGAGCTCTTAGTCTTTGAAGGATCTTGGTGGTTCCAAGCTTCTTCCATTTAAGAATGATGGAGGCCACTGTGTTCTTGGGGACCTTCAATGCTGCAGAAATGTTCTGTGGAGGCCACTGTGTTCTTGGGGACCCAATGCTGCAGAAATGTTCTGTCTCGGCGCTCTACCGACAATTCCTTCAACCTCATGGCTTGGTTTTTGCTTTGACATGCACTGTCAACTGTAGCACCTTATATAGACAGGTGTGTGCCTTTCCAAATCACGTCCAATCAATTGATTTTACCACAGGTGGACTCCAATCAAGTTGTAGAAACATCTCAAGGATGATCAATGGAAACAGGATTCACCTTAGCTCAATTTCGAGTCCCTTAGCAAAAGTCTGAATACCTTTGTAAATAAGGTATTATTTACATAAGTAACTAAATGTGGAAAAGTCAAGGAGTCTGAATACTTTCTGAACGCACTGCATTTATTTAGTTTGTCATTCTATCGTTTTCCATGGAATTTTTGTGGTAACTAAATATAATTAATTTAGAATTTATCAGAATTCATTTTCCAGAAATATTTTGACCAGCTCTGTGTATTCTCATGTTGAAGCGAGTCTGTTTTACTGAGGCAGCACTACAACCCTGGTGCTGTCTCTGTGGAGCTGTCTCTCTGGGGTGCTGTGTGTCTGGGGTGCTGTGTGTGGGGTCTGGTGCTGTGTGGGTGCTGTGTGTCTGGGGTGCTGTGTGTCTGTGGTGCTGTCTCTGTGGTGCTGTGTGTCTGGGGTGCGTGTGCTGTGTGTCTACGGTGCTGTGTGTCTGTGGCACGGTGCTGTGTGTCTGGGGTGCTGTGTGTGGGGTACTGTGGTCTGTGGCTGTGTGTCTGGGGTGCTGTGTGTCTGTGGTGTGTGTCTGGGGTGCTGTGTGTCTGGGGTACTGTGTGTCTGGGTGTCTGTGGTGCTGTGTGTCTGTGGGAGTCTACTGTGTGTCTGGGGTGCTGTGTCTGTGTCTGGGGTGCTGTGTGTCTGTGTGTGCTGTGTGTCTGTGCTGTGTCTGGGGTGCTGTGTCTGGTGTGCTGTGTGTCTGGGGTGCTGTGTGTCTGTGGGGGTACGGTGCTGTGTGTCTGTGTGGGGTGCTGTGTGTCTGGGGTGCTGTGTGGGGTCTGTGTGTGCTGTGTTTCTGGGGTGCTGTGTGTCTGCTATGGGTGCTGTGTGTCTGGGGTGCTGTGTGTCTGGTGTGCTGTGTGTCTGTGGGTGCTGTGTGTCTGGGGTGGGTACTGTGTGTCTGGGTGCTGTGTGGGGTGCTGTGTGTCTGGGGTGCTGTGTGTGGTCTGTGTGTCTGGGGTGCTGTGTGCTGTGTGTCTGCTGTGTGCCTGTGTGTGTCTGGGGTGCTGTGGGTGCTGTGTGTCTGGGGTGCTGTGTGTCTGGGTTACTGTGTGTCTGGGGTGCTGTGTGTCTGGGGTGCTGTGTGTCTGGTGTGCTGTGTGTCTGGGGTGCTGTGTGTCTGGGGTGCTGTGTGTCTGGGGTGCTGTGTGTCTGGTGTGCTGTGTGTCTGGGGTGTGGTGCTGTGTGTCTGTGGTGTGTGTGTGTGTGTGTGTGGTGTGTCTAGTGGCCATAGAGATCAGTGTACTGGGGTGCATGTCTATGATGGTGGCACAGTACTGGTGGTATTTGTGTCAACATCTGGTCTTGGGATGGCTGTGTGTCTGATGGGGTCTGTGTGTCTGGGGTAGGTGCTGTGTGTGTGTGTGTGTGTGCTGTGCAGAGATGTGTGTGTGTGTGTGTGTGTGTGTGTGTGTGTGTGTGTGTGTGGTGGTAGTGCCAGACTGATGCCATTCTTGATGGTGGCACAGTACTGGTGGTATTTAGTCAACATCTGGTCAGTGGCTCTGAGTAGATGAGGAGCTGGCAGAGATGCAGAGACATTTCACCATGACATTCACCACAGCCCACTTTTCTGACCAGCAGACCTCTAGTAATTTAGTAACCTATGTAATCTTCAACCAACACAGTTATAGGGTTATCAATTATCTTACACAGTTATAGGGTTATCAATTATCTTTATCAATTTACAAAATGTACTTAGTTTACATTGGAGATCAACCAAATCTTCAAATGATCTAAATGGGTTAATTTACTATTCTTAATTTGAAGGGGGAAAAAAACATTTTCTGAATTCTCCTTTACATACACATTTAAAATACATAGATAGATTTTGGGATGCTGGTTTGAGGCTACCAAACGCCATAGCCAATCCTTTCCACAAGAAGAGAGCGATTGGTTTCCACTTAATCCCAGAGTGAAGTGTCAATTGAGATTGTCCTGGGCTGGCTTGCTATTTCAACTGTGGATGGAAGGTTTAAATTGTCTGCTGTGCCTCTGTTTATAGTCAGTACTGGGAGTCCTCAGACTCCACCAGCCACCAGTGTGCTGCTAGCTACATCGCTGATTAAATTAGCTCTTTAAAGGAGCAATCCGGGATTTGAAAAACAACAAACTGGCACAACCACTTCTTTTGGGTAATCAGCTGAGGGTTGGAGAAATGTAACGACTCGCAAATTCATGGATGTGTAAGGACTGGTCATCCAAAGATCAAAATGATAGTTTTAACCATGTTTGATATGTGGTTTTTACAAACAACGGAGTGAAACAAACTCATATTGACAGGGGTAAGAGAGTTAAACTAAGCTCATGAGGCATTTATGCGTTATATTCTTTAACAATCAATGGCTATATGTCATTCATTCGAATGTTCAAAAATGGATGTACCAATCCCTGATTGCCCCTTTAAGGAAGTAATGAGGATTATTTCCAGATCCCAGCCTGTGTGTTAAAGCGTTGTGTCCTGTCAGCCTAGTTAGCCTATAAACCAAGGCAGGAGACCACACAGACAGACAGACAGAGACATGGAAGGGGAAACTCTGGCCCTCGCTGACTAGTAGAAATCACTTCCTGACTGCCCTTAAAGGAAGAGGCCCCTGTACAATATGGGGAAACTAGACACCTTATTTAAGGGGGGGTACTTTAGAAACAGAACAGTGGGAGACAGCGAGAGAGAGAGAAAGAGAGAGAGAAAGATAAAGAGAGAGAGAGAGAGAGAGTTTGAGAGAGAGAAGAGAGAGAGAGAAGAGAGAAGAGAGAGAGAGAGAGAAGAGAGAGAGAGAGAGAGAGAGAGAGAGAGAGAGAGAGAGAGAGAGAGAGAGAAAGAGAGAGAGAGAGAGAGAGAGAGAGAGAGAGAGAGAGAGAGAGAGAGAGAGAGAGAGAGAGAGAGAGAGAGAGAGAGAGAGAGAGAGAGAGAGAGAAAGAGAAGAGAGAGAGAGAGAGAAAGAGAGAGAGAGAGAAATATATATATTTGAGTTTCCATGGTCATTTCCATTGAGGCTGATGTCTATGATGTCTATGTTGGAAACCATTGGCTTGTTATGGCTAGGAATTTTAAATCCTGCAGGTCAGAAGGGTGTGTGTTAATGTATCTTATGATATAATGTGACATGACTGTGATTCACGCATGAAACAGGCTATATTTTACAGCACTGGTAACTGAATATTACACCACAAATTTACTTTAGACCGTTTCAGTCAAAGCCTAATCAAAATCAAATCAATTAGCTAGTCAAGCTTGAGACCAGCTACTCTGGGATATTCACATATCGTTGGCCTTGTTTTACTGTAATTGGACTGTGTGTGTGAGACTGCACAGGGACCAGCGCCCTCCAGAGTCTAACATAGGATTTTTGACTGGAAAAGTTTTCACTGAAAAAGTCAACCGCAGTGAGCAGCTACACAGATTCTAGAGAAGAGAGTATGATGATCTCAAAAAACCCAGTCAAATCTTAATCATTAAAGAGTACTTATAGCAGTTAGAACAGCAATACAATAGTCCCACAACAGGAGTTGATCACTTACTGATATTTAATCAAAGCACCTTGGACAGCTTGACACCAGATTCATTGTCAATTTATTCTCGGTGTAGAGACATGTTATTAGGTGCGCCTTATGGGGGGGGGAGTTAAGATGATTCTAAGGGCCTGTGACTGTCAGGGGTCCTAAAAATCTATTAGAACATTAGGTAAAAATTGTTCAATATTAAATTATTCACCTATCATCATTAATATAATATTTTATTTAAAATGTACTAATATTTACATGAAATGGTTCGGTCCTGCCCCCAACACAGGCGCGAACAGTACTTGCTAGCAGTGAATTGCGAGTAAGGGGTGCCGGTGGAGCATCATGTCTCAGCTTCCCAAAGAAAAATCTCGTTTCCAAAAACAAAAAGAAAGAAAAGAAAGACAGGAGAGAGAAAAGAAAGACAGGAGAGAGAAAAGAAAGACAGGAGAGAGAAAGACAGGAGAGAGAACAGAAAGACAGGAGAGAGAACAGAAAGACAGGAGAGAGAAAAGAAAGACAGGAGAGAGAAAAGAAAGACAGGAGAGAGAAAAGAAAGACAGGAGAGAGAAAAGAAAAACAGGAGAGAGAACAGAAAGACAGGAGAGAGAAAAGAAAGACAGGAGAGAGAAAAGAAAGACAGGAGAGAGAACAGAAAGACAGGAGAGAGAACAGAAAGACAGGAGAGAGAAAAGAAAGACAGGAGAGAGAAAAGAAAGACAGGAGAGAGAACAGAAAGACAGGAGAGAGAAAAGAAAGACAGGAGAGAGAACAGAAAGACAGGAGAGAGAAAAGAAAGACAGGAGAGAGAAAAGAAAGGCAGGAGAGAGAACAGAAAGGGCAACAGAATGTCACCCAATGTTTCACAAAGGAAGGTGGGTGTCGTCCGCGAGTGGTGGAAATTAACCTGGTAGTTTAGTCCGTAGTGAAATAGGCTACGTTTTATCCCCTAACATTAGTTACTTAATATCTTCACAGAAAATTCTGAGTGTTTACATTTCGCTCCTCTTTTAGCCAACATTTAATCAATGCAGGCAAACTTCATACTAAATCAGTTGTACCTGCCCCTGCCTGGTGCCAGGCCCAACAGATGCAGTTTCAGCAGCCCTGTCACCCCATACCCCTGACCCAGCCCTGTCTCCCCATCCCCATACCCCTGAACCAGCCCTGTCTCCTCATCCTCATACCCCTGAACCAGCCCTGTCTCCTCATCCCGGGTATCCTGGAAGGACATTGACCTCATCCCGTCAGTTGAGGATGCCTGGTCATTCTTTAAGAGTAACTTCCTCACCATATTAGATAAGCATGCTCCGTTCAAAAAATGCAGAACTAAGAACAGATACAGCCATTGGTTCACTCCAGACCTGACTGCCCTCGACCAGCACAAAAACATCCTGTGGCGGACTGCAATAGCATCGAACAGTCCCCGCGATATGCAACTGTTCAGGGAAGTCAGGAACCAATACACGCAGTCAGTCAGGAAAGCTAAGGCCAGCTTCTTCAGGCAGAAGTTTGCATCCTGTAGCTCCAACTCCAAAAAGTTCTGGGACACTGTGAAGTCCATGGAGAACAAGAGCACCTCCTCCCAGCTGCCCACTGCACTGAGGCTAGGGAACACGGTCACCACCGACAAATCCATGATTATCGAAAACTTCAACAAGCATTTCTCAACGGCTGGCCATGCCTTCCGCCTGGCTACTCCTACCTCGGCCAACAGCCCGGCCCCCCGCAGCTCCTCGCCCAAGCCTCTCCAGGTTCTCCTTTACCCAAATCCAGATAGCAGATGTTCTGAAAGAGCTGCAAAACCTGGACCCGTATAAATCAGCTGGGCTTGACAATCTGGACCCTCTATTTCTGAAACTATCCGCCGCCATTGTCGCAACCCCTATTACCAGCCTGTTCAACCTCTCTTTCATATCGTCTGAGATCCCCAAGGATTGGGAAAGCTGCCGCAGTCATCCCCCTCTTCAAAGGGGGAGACACCCTGGACCCAAACTGTTACAGACCTATATCCATTCTTCCCTGCCTATCTAAGGTCTTCGAAAGCCAAGTCAACAAACAGGTCACTGACCATCTCGAATCCCACCGTACCTTCTCCGCTATGCAATCTGGTTTCCGAGCCAGTCACGGGTGCACCTCAGCCACACTCAAGGTACTAAACGACATCATAACCGCCATCGATAAAAGACAGTACTGTGCAGCCGTCTTCATCGACCTTGCCAAGGCTTTCGACTCTGTCAATCACCATATTCTTATCGGCAGACTCAGTAGCCTCGGCCACTGCCTTGCCTGGTTCACCAATTACTTTGCAGACAGAGTTCAGTGTGTCAAATCGGAGGGCATGTTGTCCGGTCCTCTGGCAGTCTCTATGGGGGTGCCACAGGGTTCAATTCTCGGGCCGACTCTTTTCTCTGTGTATATCAATGATGTTGCTCTTGCTGCGGGCGATTCCCTGATCCACCTCTACGCAGACGACACCATTCTATACACTTTCGGCCCGTCATTGGACACTGTGCTATCTAACCTCCAATCGAGCTTCAATGCCATACAACACTCCTTCCGTGGCCTCCAACTGCTCTTAAACGCTAGTAAAACCAAATGCATGCTTTTCAACCGATCGCTGCCTGCACCCGCTTGCCCGACTAGCATCACCACACTGGATGGTTCCGACCTTGAATATGTGGACACCTATAAGTACCTAGGTGTCTGGCTAGACTGCAAACTCTCCTTCCAGACCCATATCAAACATCTCCAATCGAAAATCAAATCAAGAGTCGGCTTTCTATTCCGCAACAAAGCCTCCTTCACTCACGCTGCCAAGCTTACCCTAGTAAAACTGACTATCCTACCGATCCTCGACTTTGGCGATGTCATCTACAAAATGGCTTCCAACACTCTTCTCAGCAAACTGGATGCAGTTTATCACAGTGCCATCCGTTTTGTCACTAAAGCACCTTATACTACCCACCACTGTGACTTGTATGCTCTAGTCGGCTGGCCATCGCTACATATTCGTCGCCAGACCCACTGGCTCCAGGTCATCTACAAGGCCATGCTAGGCAAAGCTCCGCCTTATCTCAGCTCACTGGTCACGATGGCAACACCCATCCGTAGCACGCGCTCCAACAGGTGTATCTCATTGAGCATCCCCAAAGCCAACACCTCATTCGGCCGCCTTTCGTTCCAGTACTCTGCTGCCTGTGACTGGAACGATTTGCAAAAATCGCTGAAGTTGGAGACTTTATCTCCCTCACCAACTTCAATAACCAGTCTCCCATGCCCATACCCCTGAACCATCCCCAAAAACCAGCCCTGTCTATCCCCATACCCCTGAAAGCCCTGTCTCCCCATGCCCACATCAGCTATCTGAGCAGCTAACCGATCGCTGCAGCTGTACATAATCTATTGGTAAATAGCCCACCCATTTTCACCTACCTCATCCCCACAGTTTTTATTTATTTACCTTTCTGCTCTTTTGCACACAAATATCTCTACCTGTACATGATCATCTGATCATTTATCACTCCAGTGTTAATCTGCAATATTGTAATTATTCGCCTACCTCCTCATGCCTTTTGCACACATTGTATATAGACTCCCCTTTTTTCTCTACTGTGTTATTGACTTGTTAATTGTTTACTCCATGTGTAACTCTGTGTTGTCTGTTCACTCTGCTATGCTTTATCTTGGCCAGGTCGCAGTTGCAAATGAGAACCTGTTCTCAACTAGCCTACCTGGTTAAATAAAGGTGAAATCACCCCATCCCCATACCCCTGAAAAAAATAAAATAAAAATCCCCATCCCCCCTGAACCAGCCCTGTCTCCTCATCCCCATACCCCTGAACCAGCCCTGTCTGTCCCCATCCCCATGAACCAGCCCTGTCTCCCCATCCCCATCCCCCTGAACCAGCCCTGTCTCCCCATCCCCATACCCCCTGAACCAGCCCTGTCTCCCCATCCCCATACCCCTGAACCATCCCATCCCCATACCCCTGAACCAGCCCTGTCTCCCCATCCCCATATCCCCCCCTGAACCAGCCCTGTCACCCCATCCCCATACCCCTGAACCAGCCCTGTCTCCCCCCCATGCCCATATCCCCCCCTGAACCAGCCCTGTCTCCCCATGCCCATACCCCTGAACCAGCCCTGTCTCCCCATCCCCATACCCCTGAACCAGCCCTGTCTCCCCATGCCCATACCCCTGAACCAGCCCTGTCTCCCCATGCCCATACCCCTGAACCAGCCCTGTCTCCCCATCCCCATACCCCTGAACCAGCCCTGAACCAGCCCTGTCTCCCCATCTACCCCCCATGTCTCCCCATCCCCATACCCCTGAACCAGCCCTGTCTCCCATCCCCCCCTGAACCAGCCCTGTCACCCCATCCCCATACCCCTGAACCAGCCCTGTCTCCCCATGCCCTGAACCAGCCCTGTCTCCCCATCCCCATCCCATCCCCCCTGAACCAGCCCTGTCACCCCATCCCCATACCCCTGAACCAGCCCTGTCTCCCCATGCCCATACCCCTGAACCAGCCCTGTCACCCCATCCCCATACCCCTGAACCAGCCCTGTCTCCCCAGCCCTGTCTCCCCAGCCCTCCCCATCCCCCCCTGAACCAGCCCTGTCTACCCCTCATCCCCATACCCCTGAACCAGCCCTGTCTCCCCATCCCCATACCCCTGAACCAGCCCTGTCTCCCATCCCCTCCTCATCCCCATACCCCTGAACCAGCCCTGTCTCCCCATCCCCAAACCCCTGAACCAGCCCTGTCTCCCCATCCCCATACCCCTGAACCAGCCCTGTCTCCCCATCCCCATACCCCTGAACCAGCCCTGTCTCCCCATCCCCATACCCCTGAACCAGCCCTGTCACCCCATCCCCATATCCCCTGAACCAGCCCTGTCACCCCATGCCCATACCCCTGAACCAGCCCTGTCTCCCCATCCCCATACCCCTGAACCAGCCCTGTCTCCCCCCCATACCCCCCATCCCCATCCCCCCCTGAACCAGCCCTGTCTCCCCATCCCCATATCCCCCCCTGAACCATACCCCCCTGTCTCCCCATCCCCATACCCCTGAACCAGCCCTGTCTCCCCATCCCCATACCCCTGAACCAGCCCTGTCTCCCCATGCCCATATACCCCCTGTCTCCCCATCCCCATACCCCTGAACCAGCCCTGTCTCCCCATCCCCATACCCCTGAACCAGCCCTGTCTCCCCATGCCCATCCCCATCCCCCCCTGAACCAGCCCTGTCACCCCATCCCCATACCCCTGAACCAGCCCTGTCTCCCCATGCCCATACCCCTGAACCAGCCCTGTCTCCCCATCCCCATACCCCTGAACCAGCCCTGTCACCCCATCCCCATATCCCCCCCTGAACCAGCCCTGTCTCCCCATCCCCATCCCCCTGAACCAGCCCTGTCTCCTCATCCCCATACCCCTGAACCAGCCCTGTCTCCCCATCCCCATACCCCTGAACCAGCCCTGTCTCCTCATCCCCATACCCCTGAACCAGCCCTGTCTCCCCATCCCCAAACCAGCCCTGAACCAGCCCTGTCTCCCCATCCCCATACCAGCCCTGAACCATCCCTGTCTCCCCATCCCCATACCCCCTGAACCAGCCCTGTCTCCCCATCCCCATACCCCTGAACCAGCCCTGTCACCCCATCCCCATGAACCAGCCCTGTCTCCCCATCCCCCCCCCCCTGAACCAGCCCTGTCTCCCCATGCCCATATCCCCATACCCCTGAACCAGCCCTGTCACCCCATCCCCATACCCCTGAACCAGCCCTGTCTCCCCATCCCCATACCCCTGAACCAGCCCTGTCTCCCATCCCCATCCCCATACCCCTGAACCAGCCCTGTCTCCCCATCCCCATCTCCCCCCCTGAACCAGCCCTGTCTCCCCATGTACCCCTGAACCAGCCCTGTCCCCATCCCCATCCCCCTGAACCAGCCCTGTCTCCCTCATCCCCATATCCCCTGAACCAGCCCTGTCATCCCCATCCCCATATCCCCCCCTGAACCAGCCCTGTCACCCCATCCCCATACCCCCCTGTCTCCCCATCCCCATACCCCCCCTGAACCAGCCCTGTCACCCCATCCCCATACCCCTGAACCAGCCCTGTCTCCCCATCCCCATCCCCCCCCTGAACCAGCCCTGTCTCCTCATCCCCATACCCCTGAACCAGCCCTGTCTCCCCCATCCCCATATCCCCTGAACCAGCCCTGTCTCCTCATCCCCATACCCCTGAACCAGCCCTGTCTCCCCATCCCCAAACCCCTGAACCAGCCCTGTCTCCCCATCCCCAGCCCTGTCTCCCCATCCCCATCCCCTGAACCAGCCCCTGAACCAGCCCTGTCTCCCCATCCCCATATCCCCCCCTGAACCAGCCCTGTCTGTACCCCCTGAACCAGCCCCCATGCCCAACCCCTGAACCAGCCCTGTCTCCCCATCCCCTCTGTCTCCCCATCCCCATACCCCTGAACCAGCCCTGTCACCCCCATCCCCATACCCCTGAACCAGCCCTGTCATCCCCATGCCCCATACCCCTGAACCAGCCCTGTCACCCCATCCCCATACCCCTGAACCAGCCCTGTCTCCCCATCCCCATCCCCTGAACCAGCCCTGTCTCCTCATCCCCATACCCCTGAACCAGCCCTGTCTCCCCATCCCCATAGCCCTGTCTCCCCCCCTGAACCAGCCCTGTCTCCCCATCTCCTCATCCCCATACCCCTGAACCAGCCCTGTCTCCCCATCCCCAAACCCCTGAACCAGCCCTGTCTCCCCATCCCCATATCCCCTGAACCAGCCCTGTCTCCCCATCCCCATACCCCTGAACCAGCCCTGTCTCCCCATCCCCATACCCTGAACCAGCCCTGTCTCCCCATCCCCATACCCCTGAACCAGCCCTGTCACCCCATCCCCATATCCCTGAACTGTCTCCCCATCCCCATACCCCTGAACCAGCCCTGTCTCCCCATCCCCATACCCCTGAACCAGCCCTGTCATCCCCATGCCCCCATCCCCCCTGAACCAGCCCTGTCTCCCCATCCCCATACCCCCATCCCCATACCCCTGAACCAGCCCTGTCTCCCCATCCCCAGCCCTGTCTACCCCCCATCCCCATACCCCTGAACCAGCCCTGTCTCCCCATCCCCATACCCCTGAACCAGCCCTGTCTCCCCATCCCCATAGCCCTGTCCCCATCCCCCTGAACCAGCCCTGTCTCCCCATCCCCATACCCCTGAACCAGCCCTGTCTCCCCATCCCCATACCCCTGAACCAGCCCTGTCTCCCCATCCCCAACCCCTGAACCAGCCCTGTCTCCCCATCCCCATCTCCCCATCCCCCCCTGAACCAGCCCTGTCTCTACCCCTGAACCAGCCCTGTCTCCCCATCCCCATACCCCCTGAACCAGCCCTGTCATCCCCCCCATCCCCATACCCCTGAACCAGCCCTGTCTACCCCCCCATGCCCATCCCCCCCTGAACCAGCCCTGTCTCCCCATCCCCATAGCCCTGTCCCCTGAACCAGCCCTGTCACCCCATCCCCATACCCCTGAACCAGCCCTGTCTCCCCATCCCCATCCCCCTGAACCAGCCCTGTCTCCTCATCCCCATACCCCTGAACCAGCCCTCCCCATCTACCCCCCATCCCCATACCCCTGAACCAGCCCTGTCTACCCCTGAACCAGCCATCCCCATACCCCTGAACCAGCCCTGTCTCCCCATCCCCATACCCCTGAACCAGCCCTGTCTCCCCCCCATCCCCATACCCCTGAACCCCAACCCCTGTCTCCCCATCCCCATACCCCTGAACCAGCCCTGTCATCCCCATCCCCCTGTCACCCCATCCCCCCCTGAACCAGCCCTGTCTCTCCCCATGCCCATACCCCTGAACCAGCCCTGTCCCATCCCCACCCCACCAGCCCTGTCTCCCCATCCCCATACCCCTGAACCAGCCCTGTCTCCCCATCCCCACCCCTGAACCAGCCCTGAACCAACCCTGTCTCCCCATCCCCATACCAGCCCTGAACCAGCCCTGTCTCCCCATCCCCATACCCCTGAACCAGCCCTGTCTCCCCATCCCCATCCCCCTGAACCAGCCCTGTCTCCTCATCCCCATACCCCTGAACCAGCCCTGTCACCCCATCCCCATATCCCCCCCTGAACCAGCCCTGTCTCCCCATCCCCATCCCCATACCCCTGAACCAGCCCTGTCATCCCCATGAACCAGCCCTGTCTCCCCATCCCCATACCCCTGAACCAGCCCTGTCTCCCCATCCCCATCCCCCCATCCCCATACCCCTGAACCAGCCCTGTCTCCCCATCCCCCCATCCCCATCCCCCTGAACCAGCCCTGTCTCCCCATCCCCACCCCTGAACCAGCCCTGTCTCCCCATCCCCCCCTGAACCAGCCCTGTCTCCCCATCCCCATACCCCTGAACCAGCCCTGTCCCCATCCCCATACCCCCCATCTCCCATCCCCTGAACCAGCCCTGTCTCCCCATCCCCATACCCCCCCATATCCCCATACCCCTGAACCAGCCCTGTCATCCCCATGCCCCCATACCCCTGAACCAGCCCTGTCATCCCCATCCCCATATCCCCCCCTGAACCAGCCCTGTCTCCCCATACCCCCCCATACCCCTGAACCAGCCCTGTCACCCCCCCATGCCCATGAACCAGCCCTGTCTCCCCATGCCCACCAACCCCTGTCTCCCCATCCCCATACCCCTGAACCAGCCCTGTCTCCCCATCCCCATACCCCTGAACCAGCCCTGTCTCCCCATGCCCACCCCTACCCCCTGAACCAGCCCTGTCTCCCCATCCCCATACCCCTGAACCAGCCCTGTCACCCCACCCCATCCCCATACCCCTGAACCAGCCCTGTCTCCCCATCCCCATACCCCTGAACCAGCCCTGTCCCCATCCCCATACCCCTGAACCAGCCCTGTCTCTCATCCCCATACCCCTGAACCAGCCCTGTCTCCCCATCCCCATCCCATACCCCTGAACCAGCCCTGTCTCCCCATCCCCATACCCCCTGAACCCCCTGTCTCCCATCCCCATACCCCTGAACCAGCCCTGTCAGCCCCCATCCCCATACCCCTGAACCAGCCCTGTCTCCCCATCCCCATACCCCCTGACCCCCCAGCCCTGTCTCATCCCCTCATCCCCATCCCCCTGAACCAGCCCTGTCTCCCCATCCCCATACCCCTGAACCAGCCCCCATCCCCCCCCTGAACCAGCCCTGTCTCCCCATCCCCATACCCCTGAACCAGCCCTGTCTCCCCATCCCCATACCCCTGAACCAGCCCTGTCTCCCCATCCCCATCCCCTGAACCAGCCCTGTCTCCCCATCCCCATCCCCCTGAACCAGCCCTGTCTCCCCATCCCCATCCCCTGAACCAGCCCTGTCTCCTCATCCCCATCCCCCTGAACCAGCCCTGTCTCCCCATCCCCATAACCCCCTGAATACCCCCTGAACCAGCCCTGTCTCCCCATCCCCATACCCCTGAACCAGCCCTGTCTCCCCATCTCCCCATCCCCATCCCCCTGAACCAGCCCTGTCTCCTCATCCCCATACCCCTGAACAAGCCCTACTCCCAGCTGAAGAAAGAGGTGAGCAGCATTGTGTTGAATGACATGTCACTTGGCATAATTGCAGGGGTCCGTGGGAATTAATTTTTCTATTATTATGAAAAAATATATATATTGAATTGAATTTTTCCACATAATGATCATTATATGAAACAAAATCAGCCTATAGTCTATATTGGATGCTGGACAGTTCGAAGCATTGAGTGACTCAGTCTGTATAAGTGACAGACAATGTTAAAATAATACCTTCAAGTCATATGGCCAAGGTATGTCTCCATGGCTTTGATGCAGACTGAAATGTGGTTATTTTCTGACATCTAGTGGTGTTGATATGCAACTGCAGGTAATTTGGGTCAATATTCTGCAGGATTCAGTGCTATTACATTTTTTCCGTGGTGCATGCAGTTAAATTAAGTCAACGAAATGGTAGTAACTGAAATGTTGGTTATGATGTTATTACAAATGGTATTATATTATAGGATATATTATCATATGCGTCATGTACACTCTACAGAGCCACAGACCCAGGAACCTCTTCAAGTGATAAAGTTTTGTCAGGGAGGAGTGTGGAAGTGGAGGAAGAGGTGAAAGACAGTGCAGGCAGTACCAATGCAGATGATGAGGATGGAGCAAATGAGGGAAGGTGCACAGAAAGAGACAGACAAAGTGAGGATGTTGAAAAACAAGCTGATCAATGACTTTGCTAGCAAGAAGGCTCAGCGCTGGGTTCTTGGTGAGTAAGGCTGAGCATGGGCCAGTGATAACTGTTAAATGGCTATGGATATTGGATCACTACACACATGATGACCACAGGCTGAGAACAGACTGAGAACAGACTGAGAACAAGATATATCTCAAAGTAATGGCTGGATTGCTATAAAATGTGTAGTGCACAATCATTTTTTGATTTATCCGTTATTTTACCAGGTAAGTTGACTGAGAACACGTTCTCATTTGCAGCAACGACCTGGGGAATAGTTACAGGGGAGAGGAGGGGGATGAATGAGCCAATTGTAAACTAGTCAAGACCCCAAGTGGAAGAAACCTAGTGATTTGGTGACCTCTTGACCTTTCCTCTAGCGCATTCCATTTCTATTTTTTTTCTTTCATTTTCCATTTCCACTTTTACAGCTGCTTATTTTCTAGTTGGTATGCATACTTACAACTCTGCTGCTGATTTGATTATTTTGTAGAATTCTATAGAATGATATAACAAACAACAAAATAATCAAATCAGCAGCAGATTTGGTTTTAGCCCCATCTATAGAGGATAATGTTAGTTTGTTTTAATTGAAGAGGTTAATGTATTTTTAAGTTATATTTATTTTAAGTTATTCATTAATGTTAAGAGAATTTTCCATTCAAGAATTTTACCATTAAAATGACATTTCGACTGTAAAAGATGATGGCCTTCAGCACATTTCTTATAGAGGGGATCAGTCTTGCATCAAATAGTGAATTCCACTGTATGCAGAATGTTGCATGCATGTCTGCACAGTGTTATATTTTCACAGCTCACTGTCAGTAAATATCGTACAGTAAATATTGGACTACAAGAGAGTTGCACGCCTGCAAAGGTCGCGTTATTTAAAGCTTTGAATGGGTCTATTGGGTTCTGGAGGTGTGTGGTTACAGCAATTGCGCAGGGTTGGTATGGCCTGTGGTGGTGGGGCCCAATGTGATAACTTTTCATGGGGCCCAAAATCCCTGGTGGCGCCCCTGCCTGTTATATAGCTGTATATTGTTACGCCAGTCACAGAACTGTAATTCTGAGTGACTTCTCTACTAGACCTTTCATTACTAGACCAATAGAAGAGACCATAAGAGAGGGGTTACCGCCTGGTATAAGGTCATTTAACTGACGCACTTATCCAGAGCAATTAGGGTTAAGTGCCTTGCTCAAAGGTACATTGGAAGATTTTTCACCTAGTCTAATCGGGATTCAAACTAGCAACCTTTCGATTACTGGCCCAATGTTCTTAACCATTAGGCAACCTGCCACCCTATAAATGAAGGGTTTGATTCCAAAATGCGATATTTACATTTTCAAACATTTTGGTGAGTCAACTTGAATTAAAAATGCATATTGTGAAAGAGATAGAGCTGTTGTTTTTGTATCTTACCATGACATGGGCTAGTGAAAAGACAGACATGATTTGGTATCTTACCATGACATGGGCTAGTTTTAAGACAGACATGATTTGGTATCTTACCATGACATGGGCTAGTGAAAAGACAGACAATGATTTGGTATCTTACCATGACATGGGCTAGTTTTAAGACAGACATGATTTGGTATCTTACCATGACATGGGCTAGTGAAAAGACAGACATGATTTGGTATCTTACCATGACATGGGCTAGTGAAAAGACAGACATGATTTGGTATCTTACCATGACATGGGCTAGTGAAAAGACAGACATGATTTGGTATCTTACCATGACATGGGCTAGTGAAAAGACAGACATGATTTGGTATCTTACCATGACATGGGCTAGTGAAAAGACAGACATGATTTGGTATCTTACCATGACATGGGCTAGTGAAAAGACAGACATGATTTGGTATCTTACCATGACATGGGCTAGTTTTAAGACAGACATGATTTGGTATCTTACCATGACATGGGCTAGTTTTAAGACAGACATGATTTGGTATCTTACCATGACATGGGCTAGTGAAAAGACAGACATGATTTGGTATCTTACCATGACATGGGCTAGTGAAAAGACAGACATGATTTGGTATCTTACCATGACATGGGCTAGTGAAAAGACAGACATGATTTGGTATCTTACCATGACATGGGCTAGTGAAAAGACAGACATGATTTGGTATCTTACCATGACATGGGCTAGTGAAAAGACAGACATGATTTGGTATCTTACCATGACATGGGCTAGTGAAAAGACAGACATGATTTGGTATCTTACCATGACATGGGCTAGTGAGAAGACAGACATGATTTGGTATCTTACCATGACATGGGCTAGTGAGAAGACAGACATGATTTGGTATCTTACCATGACATGGGCTAGTGAAAAGACAGACATGATTTGGTATCTTACCATGACATGGGCTAGTTTTAAGACAGACATGATTTGGTATCTTACCATGACATGGGCTAGTGAGAAGACAGACATGATTTGGTATCTTACCATGACATGGGCTAGTGAAAAGACAGACATGATTTGGTATCTTACCATGACATGGGCTAGTGAAAAGACAGACATGATTTTGTTCAAAATATATTGCAAGGTCATTTTATTTGAGAGAGATAAAATGTGGTTACTGGCCCAACACTATTAACCCCTAGTCTACCTTGCTATTTGGTGACAATGGATAGTTTCTGGTAATTACCTCAAATAATTCAAGTGTACAAACCTACACTTGTCTCAATTAATTTCAAAGAAACTAAAATGTAATGAATATGCTATTATGAGTTAATTGCCATTTGAAGAATTCCAAAGTAACTACCTGCTGAATAGCAGGACGTAAAATAAAGGTTACCCATAGAGTATTAGTAATAGGTGATTAAATGTAGTGCACTTTATTCACAAGTCTTACTTTTCTCACAGAAGGTTCCGGTCCATCCAGAGGAGCAGGTGCAGGCTCCACTCACATGGTCACACAGAGCCCCGTGCTGACACTGACAGTCCAGGGCACAGCCCCAACCATAGCTGCCCTCCACACACTCTGGGGGAACAGGGGAGCATGGACAACATCAGACAGAGATATTACCAGCCAAAATATATACGCTTTTGCTGCTGTAAAGGCATGTGTTTTGTCACAGCACAAATAATCCTGCAGGAACAGGATATTAACGTGTAGTCCATCATTTTGCGTGTTCGATAGTTAGGCTATTAGCTGGCCAAAAGTATTCTACAAGAAAAGTGCAATACTATTAATATGACCGTGTGTTAGCGTAGGTTTTCAGTGAATTTATGTCAATCACAAAGCTCATCTGCATTTCCTGTGGTGCAGGAAAATGATCATCAACAAAAGAGTGATAAAATGAAGATCCTACATCTGTAGAACACTTGCTTTGAGCCAGATCTGGTCCAAAGATGTACTACAGTGTATTAACCTAAAGATGGCAGTATTTCCAAAGCAAGGTCTTACTCTGTTCACAGTGGTCTCCAGTGAAACCAGCCTCACACACACAGCGTCCAGTCACTGCATCACAACTCAGGGCTCGGTCTGCACAACGGCACCTGTTGGAGCACTCAGAGCCCCAGGACCCCTCCTCACAGGCTGTGGAGACACGCACGCACAACATGTTTTCTTTACCAACCTCTGTGTGTGCATGTGTGTGTGTGGGCGCGCACCTGCCTGTGTGTGTGTGTGTGTGTGTGTGGGCGCGCACCTGCCTGTGTGTGTGTGTGTGTGTGTGTGTGGGCGCGCACCTGCCTGTGTGTGTGTGTGTGTGGGCGCGCACCTGCCTGTGTGTGTGTGTGATAGTGGTGCTTACGCGTAGTGCAGCCGTGTCCTGTTCGACCCGGGGGACATGTACAGTGTCCAGTGACAGGGTCACAGCTGGCATCAGGATGACAGACACAGGCACTCACACAGCCTGGCCCATAGGACCCTGGTGGACACACTGTGAAGCAGAGAAATAGTCAGGGTGAAATATAACACAGTATATCATAAGGTCTTTCTCTCTCACAGTCTCTCTCTTTCCTTTCCCCTCACTTTAGCAAGACTGTAGACTGCTGCCGTTGATTTATTTCACTCACCAGTCTGGCAGAGTTGTTCTGTGTACCCAGGGTTGCAGTCACAGACTCCTGTCTGTGTGTTGCAGGAAGCGCCGTTCTCACACGCCCTACATGGGAACTGGCACTTCAACCCCCATAATCCCTCTGGGCAGTCTACGGGGGGGGGGGGAATTCAGGGCTATAGCTATTGACCAGTTATAGAGCAGTTTTGGTGGTCAGTTCATTTGGTCAGGATAAGCCCCAATTGAGATGTATGACCATCAACACCACATGGTCTAACTGACTTCAGGTCATTGGTTTAAGAGCAGATGAAGAGCAGGTCTGATTGGTGGACCGATGTCTTCCAATACTACTGTACTGTTTTGAATTTAGATTGTCACCCCAGATTTGAAAAACAGCGAGGGACAATATGGAAGAAACGGCATGATATTTAAGTGAAAGATAAATACAGTATAACAATGAGTAATAATACATTTAACAGCAATACAGGTATTAAATACTGAGTTATGAAGCATTATAACTACCTTGTTGACAGGCATTTCCTGTCTTCCCAACAGGGCAGATACACTCTCCTGTCATGGGGTCACAGGGTGCTCCTCCACACACACAGGTCCGGAGGCAGTTCTCCCCGAACTGACCAGCACTGCAGGCTACATACAGATACACAGAGGACGGAATGATGGAGGGAGAGAGAGACAGAGAGAAAGGGTTACACAAACCTTTTTTCATTTCCTGTATATCTCCCTCGCTGGGATCGTGTGCAGTAGCAAGGCGATCTCAAAGCGGACTGATGTTGCATGGCCCGCTTTCACAACCTCGTGTCAATTCAAAGCTAAACAAAACCATAAAGAGATGGATGATTTGTTTGCTTTAATAAAAGGGAACCTCATGGAGGTCTGGACGATGCATTAGCTCTAAAATAACCCCTCCATGTTATCTTGTCCGGTCTGTAGGGAGACAGAGTCATGATTTAAACAGAGCTCCTTCTTTAATATCTCTGGACCATAGGAGAGACTAACGCTACTGAAACGTTCCACTGGTCTGTAGAGCAAGCTGCCAGAAGAGGAACACTAGTGAAGCCTATTGAGCAAACTAACACACACACACGTACGCATACGCACGCAGGCACTCACACACTCCCATTCATATTTCCACATTCATGAGGGAACAGTACAACATCGCTCTCTCTGAATGTAAGGTCAGGAGTTGTTCCTGAATGGACCAGGAAACACTCCTGTCCCTAGCTACATGCATTGTGGTTTGGGAGTCTCCTCCACAAGGGGGTTGGCTCACCCAGCTGACACAGGTTCCCATGGAGCCCTGCAGGACACCTCCAGGTGCACTCTCCACTCCTAGGGTCACAGGTCGCCCCACCTGGACAGTCACACTGATGGCCACAGCCACTACCATAGAACCCTGGATCACACTCTGGAGAGAAACACACGCACACACACACACGTGCACACAGACACACACACACACGTGCACACAGACACACACACGTGCACACATCCATAAACACAGAAGAGGAGCTTCACTATTATCCAGACAACCCTGAAACAATGTCATTTTTCTTTTTCAATAACCTCAATATCTGTATACTGTATTGTCTGAGCCAGAACAGCTAACCTTGCTGACACTGAGAGCCATGGTGGCCAGGTTTGCACAGACAGGTCCCGTTCTTGGGATGGCAGCCCAGGGAATGGTCCAGAACACAGTCACACTCCTCAGAGCAGCCGACACCATAGGTCCACCTGGGACAAGCTGGAGAAGGGAAGGTACTGTCAGTACATCTCTAGGATCAGGGACCAAGCTACAGAAAGGGAATTAACATAATGTTCTTCATCCGTCACTACTGCAGTGTTCCTACAATCTGGTCCAAGAGACACAGGCAGCGCAGGCTTTTGTTCCAGACCAGTACTAAGACACCTGATTCAACTGAACTGTTTAGTTTATTAGCTGAATCAGGCTGGAACAAAAGCTCCAGAGGGCAGAAGAACACTCCTGTGCTACATTAAGATGTCAGTCGTGGTGGCTGCTGGGTACTGTAGTCTAGAGGATACAGGTACTCACGCAGGTGGCAGAAGCGCCCGTACAGCCCCGGGGCACACAGGCAGGCTCCATAGAGACGGTGGCAGCGCCCGTTGTTGGGGCAGTTACACCTCCGCCTACAGTGTTTCCCAAAGTATCCTTGTGGGCAACCTGTCAACAAGACACAGAAGAGTTGCACATGTGGTTAGACCAGATTTTGCCCTTCCAGCATGTAGCCTGGTCCGTGCGTGTGTGTGTGTGTGTGTGTGTGTGTGTGTGTGTGTGTGTGTGTGTGTGTGTGTGTGTGTGTGTGTGTGTGTGTGTGTGTGTGTGTGTGTGTGTGTGTGTGTGTGTGTGTGTGTGTGTGTGTGTGTGTGTCAGTCCCTACCGTCTTCACAGAGCTGGCCCTGCACCCCTGGTGGGCAAACACACCTCCCAGTCACTGGTTCACAGGAGCCCCCATTCTGGCACCGACACAGGCTGTTACAGGCCTGTCCATAGGTCCCTACAGGACAAGCTGGGAGGGGAGGAGGAGAGAGAGAGGAGAGAGAGAGAGAAGAGAGAGAGGAGAGAGAGGAGAGAGAGAGAGAGAGAGAGAGAGAGAGAGAGAGAGAGAGAGAGAGAGAGAGAGAGAGAGAGAGAGAGAGAGAGAGAGAGGAGAGAGAGAGAGAGAGAGAGAGAGAGAGAGAGAGAGAGAGAGAGAGAGAGAGAGAGAGAGAGAGAGAGAGAGAGAGAGAGAGAGAGAGAGAGAGAGAGAGAGAGAGAGAGAGAGACATTCTATCACTTGTCTTTCATATTATCTTCTTCACATGAGGGTCTTTCTTAGCTTTTTGCACTTCCCACATTAATCCCACACGGTTTGTATAGAAATGACCACACAACCCAGCTGGACCTTCTAAATGGGTTCAGTAAAAGCCAGTCAACATTCCATGTCACACTTCTTCTGCATAACTAGTTGATGAACCTCTGGGGGAAAATGTGTCAGTTAGCAATTAGTCATGTTTGTAGCCACGCGGCAATGTGGCAAGCTAGGCTAGTGCAAAATCAATACATAACAAGTTCTAAGAAAACGGAATATTTTTGGTTTGATTTGTACTTTACTTCTATTCCTCTCTGCTTACACTGTATCCAGGCAAACACAGCACTGCCTTCCATATCTAACACATGCTGTCATGCAAAATGCAATAGCATGTCTACATAGCGTGCATTATGAACACCAGCTCTTTCCATGACATAGCGAAGGGGATACCTAGTCAGTTGCGAAACTGAAAGCAGTAAACCCTTGAGGCGGTTCTGGGTGCAACTCAATAGCAGGAAGGTGTTCTTAATATTTTGCACAGAGCAGTGTATTATAATGATATTCTCCTCTCTACTGTGGTACTTGTCTTCTTCCCAATCTAACGATTAAAACCTAATGAGATGACAGAAATGGCCGTTCTCTGCTATGTTTTCAATCTTCCCCACTGGTCAGGGAAAATGGCCTCATCATAACCTAACTCTTCTTGGTGTGAATTTGAACACTAGCCCAAAGGAGCATGTTTAAATGTATAACAATGACTGATTGTAATGGATTTATCCCTACGTGGCTCCACAATTCCAAACATAATTATATCCCTGGTTCAGGTCCAGCCCAAAGACACTCATTAATCATGTTTGGTTGTGAAACAATGGCTTCTGATCTCTTTCTAACACAGTGTTTGACAGTGGACATCCCTGGCCTGGGGGCTGTATTCTGTCTATGGGGCACTTGGCCACTCTCCAGGCCAGATCTGGGTTCAAATACCTAACCCTGAGGACTAACCAATCAAATAACTGCCTGCTCAATAATATGCACCGAATAACACTGAAACTCTATCAGATGATTGACGATTTCCAAGGGTTACAGTGATAATAAGAGAAGCTGGGGAGAGAAGAGGAGAGCGACTTACTCTCGTTGCAGATGACGCCAGTCCATCCAGGTGTACATTCACAGTGTTCTCTGTCCGCCCCACACGCTGCTCCGTTCTCACAGTCAGCACAGCTCACACCACAGTCATCCCCAAAGGAATCATCTAGACACACTGAGACACACACACGCACAAAAACCATGGCATGATTTACCATTTTTGAGACAGAGTATATGTGTGACAACGTTGATCATCAACCAGGCATGTATGTAAGCACTGATTCGCTACCTATGTGGCTGACCAGGGTGAGTTCCCCCCTCTGTGCCTCTTCCTCCTCATCATCACCATAGGGTGAGTGCAGGGCTGCAGTGTACTGCAGGAGCTGAGGGGGGCGTCGGAACAGCAAATCTGGCAACCGGTGCACTTCCAGATCTTCCTCTGGGTCATCCTCCTCTTCATCGTCATCCAGGTCACTGTCGTACAGCGCTGCATTGGGACAGACAGACAGACAGACAGACAGACAGACAGACAGACAGACAGACAGACAGACAGACAGACAGACAGACAGACAGACAGATGCAGAGGAGACACTCAGAACACTTTCACATTCAGCACATTTACATTACATCTAACTATACTATATTATACTATACTGTATTACACTATACTATATTATACTATACTATTCTATATTATACTATATTGTATTATACTATATTATACGAAATTATACTGTAATATACTATAATATATTATACTATACTATATTATACTATCCTATTCTGTATTATACTATACTATATTATACTATACTATACTATTTTATGCTATACTATAATATACTCTACTATATTCTACTATACAATATTATACTATACTAAACTGTATTATACTATACTATGCTATACTATAATATATTATACTATACTCTACTATATTGTACTGTAATATACTGTACTATACTATACTAAACTATACTGTACTGTACTATACTATCATTTACATTCCATTCATTTGAATGCTGAAGGTGATTTTAGCATTACTATAGCCTGCTGTTTGAAAACATCACAAATGTCTCTCAGAGTTACTTTCACATGTTTAAAAACAATGCATATAAATTCACTGTGAAATTACAGCACAGTATAGCATAGTATAGTAAAGTATAGTATCGTACATCATAGTATATTATAGCAGAGCAAAGCATCAGAGGGGTTGGATTAAATGAGGAAGACACATTTCAGTTGAAGACATTCAGTTGTACAACTGACAAGGTCTCCCCTTTCCCTTAGTATAGTATAGCATAGTAAAGTACAGAGGAGTATAGCATAGGATAGTATCGTATTGTATAACTTAGCATAGTATAGCGCAGTATAATATTAGGATCAAATATCACTCACAGATGCAGGCTCTCTGGTCGTTGTCCAAACGGAAGCCCATTCTGCAGAAACACTCGTAGGTCCCCAGTGTGTTCACACAGTAGTGTTCACAGACAGAACTCTCTGCCAGGCACTCATCAATATCTGACAAGACCACAAAACAATAGGAAGTACTTTGCATATTTAGAAGGTACTATACAAGTGTCCAATTTGCATGATCAAAACTAGTACAATGAGTTATTAGACACTGTCAATTCATAATCATCTTCTCAGTGATGGATCATCAATGTTGACTGGATGCCTAAACATGCCCCTTCAAGTCTATCAAATCACATGTCACATGCTCCACATACAACACCTTACAGTGAAATGCTGACTGACAAGCCCTTAACTAACAACGCAGTTCAAGAAATGAAATTAAGAACATATTTACTAAATAAAAGTAACACAATAAAATAACAGTAACGAGGCTATATACAGGGGGTACCGGCACCGAGTCAATGTGCGGGGGAACAGGTTAATTGAGGTCATTTGTACTTATAGGTAGGGGTAGAGTGACTATGCATAGATAATAAACAGTGAGTAGCAGCAGTGTAAAAACAAAGGAGGGGGGTTTGATGAATTGTTCAGCAGTCTTATGGCTTGGTGGTAGAAGCTGTCAAGAGTCTCTAGATAACTGTGTTGAATTTCATACTAACCATACTTAACATTCAGTCATCTCTGTCTTATACAATAATGTAAACTCAATCCAGAGTCAATTTGGACCAAGATAATGAGTGGATGCTGGTCAACGTATTATCCTCTTACCATTGCAGCCACAGCCATCTGCATGGAGCCTGTAGCCTGCCTTGCAGCTGCACTCATAGCCCCCTGGGTAGTTCTTACAGAAATGACTGCAGCACGCCTCCCCACTCTCACACTCATCACTGTCTGGGGAGGTACAACAAAAGATGATTGTTCATTTGGGCACGCAACGGAAAACATTTCAATACATTTTGCAACGGAAATTGTTTCAGAAGAAATATACAATACCAGTCAAAAGTTTGGACACACCTACTCATTCAAGGGTTTTTCTTTATTTTTACTATTTTCTACATTGTAGAATAATAGTGAAGACATCAAAACTATGAAATAACACATATGGAATCATATAGTAACCAAAAAAGTTTTAAACAATTCAATATATATTTTAGATTCTGCTTTTCCTTCTCTCCGTGGTCCAACTCATCCCAAATCATCTCAATTGAGTTGAGGTCGGGTGATAGTGGAGGCCAGGTCATCTTATACAGCAATCCATCACTCTCCTTCTTGGCAATCCCATAGAGCAGTGGTTCCCAAACATTCAACCTCCAGCTGCGTACCCCCTCTAGCACCAGGGTCAGCTGCGTACCCCCTCTAGCACCAGGGTCAGCGCACTCTAAAATGTAGTTTTTTCACCATCATTGAAAGCCTGCCACACACACACTATATGATGCATTTATTTAACATAAGAATGAGTGTGAGTTTTTGAACACAACACGGCTCGTGGGAAATAACAGAGAGCTGTGACAAAGAGCTCTTATAGGACCAGGGCATAAATAATAATAGAATAATAATCAATAATTTTGCTCTTTATTTAGCCATTTTACAACCTTAATTGTTCATCAAAAATTGTGAATAAATCACCACAGGTTAATGAGAAGGGTGTGCTTGAAAGGATGCACATAACTCTGCAATGTTGGGTTGTATTGGAGAGAGTCTCAGTCTTAAATCATTTTCCACACACAGTCTGTGCCTGTCTTTAGTTTTCATGCTAGTGAGGGCAGATAATCCACTCTCACATAGGTACACGGTTGCAAAGGGCATCAGTGTCTTAACAGCGCGATTTGCCAAGGCAGGACACTCTGAGTGCAGCCCAATCCAGAAATCTGGCAGTGGCTTCTGATTCAATTAAATGTTCATAGAACCGCTTGCTGCAATTTTGACGAGGCTCTCTTGTTCATATATTGGTAAGTGGACTGAAGGCAGGTCATGACAGGGATAACGAATCTAGTTGTTTGTGTCATCCTTTTCGGGAAAGTACCTGCATAATTACGCACCCAAATAAGCACTCAGGTGCTTCGCTATATCACATTTGACATGGTCCGTAAGCTTGAGTTCATTTGCACACAAAAAATCAAACAATGATGGAAAGACCTGTGTGTTGTCCTTGTTAATGCAGACAGAGAAGAGCTCCAACTTCTTAATCGTAGCTTCAATTTTGTCCCGCACGTTGATGATATTACTAGTTTATCTAGCATATAATCGATGCGGTGCCTGTTAATTTATCATTGAATCATAGCCTACTTCGCCAAACAGGTGATTTAACAAGCCCATTCGCGAAAAAAGCACTGTCGTTGCACCAATGTACCTAACCATAAACATCAACGCCTTTCTTAAAGTCAATACACAAGTATATATTTTTGAACCTGCATATTTAGTTAATATTGCCTGCTAACATGAATTTCTTTTAACTAGGTAAATTGTGCCACTTCTCTTGCATTCTGTGCAACAGAGTCAGGGTATATGCAGCAGTTTGGGCTGCCTGGCTCGTTGCGAACTGTGTGAAGACTATTTCTTCCTAACAAAGACAGCCAACTTCGCCAAACGGGGGATGATTTAACAAAAGCCCATTTGCAAAAAAAGCACAATCGTCACACGACTGTACCTAACCATAAACATCAATGCCTTTCTTAAAATCAATACACAGAAGTATATTTTTTGAAACCTGCATATTTAGTTAACAGAAATCCAGGTTAGCAGGCAATATTAAACTAGGGAAACTGTGTCACTTCTCTTGCGTTCATTGCATGCAGAGTCAGGGTATATGCAACAGTTTGGGCCGCCTGGCTCGTTGCAAACTAATTTGCCAGAATTTTACGTAATTATGACATAACATTGAAGGTTATGCAATGTAACAGGAATATTTAGACTTATGGATGCCACCCGTTAGATAAAATATAGTGTCACGTTTTATCAAGGTGGGTGGAATCAGGCGCAGAGAGCAGGTTTCAGATATTTGACAGTTTATTCTCCGGCGCACAAAAACCACGGTCAACCCAACACAAAGGGTGAATAATCCAACACAGGATCAAAAATAGACCGGAGAATAAACCACAAGCACTACACCAAATGACATGAATACAAAAACAATCCCGCACAAAACAAGGGCGGGACAACCTACTACATATAAGGACGTTAATTAAACTAAAATACACACAGGTGAAACTAATAAGACAAAACCAATAGACAAACGAAAAAGGGATCGGTAGTGGCTAGTAGGACGGTGACGACGACCGCCGAGCACCGCCCGAACAGGCAGGAGAGCCAACTTCGGGCGGAAGTCGTGACATATAGAACGGTTCCGTATTTCACTGAAAGAATAAACGTTTTATTTTCAAAATGATAGTTGCCGGATTTGACCATATTAATGGCCTAAGGCTCGTATTTCTGTGTGTTATTATATTATAATTAAGTCTATAATTTGATATTTGATAGAGCAGTCTGACTGAGCGGTGGTTGGCAGCAGCAGGCTTGTAAGCATTCATTCAAACAGCACTTTTGTGCGTTTTGCCAGCAGCTCTTCACTGTGCTTCAAGCATTGAGCTGTTTATGACTTCAAGCCTATCAACTCCCGAGATTATGCTGGTGTAACCGATGTGAAATGGCTAGCTAGTTAGCGGGGTGCACGCTCATAGCGTTTCAATCGGTGATGTCACTCGCTCTGAGACCTTGAAGTAGTTGTTCCCCTTGCTCTGCAAGAGCCGCGGCTTTTGTGGAGCGATAGGTAACAATGCTTCGAGGGTGGCTGTTGTTGATGTGTTCCTGGTTCGAGCCCAGGTAGGGGCGAGGAGAGGGACGGAAGCTATGCAGGTGCACTGGCAATATTAAAGTGCCTATAAGAACATCCAATAGTCAAAGGTATATGAAATACAAATGGTATAGAGAGAAATAGTCCTATAAATACTATAATAACTACCGTAATTGCTGGACTATAAGCCGCTACTTTATTCCCACGCTTTGAACCTTGCGGTTTATACAATGACGCGGCTAATTTATGGATTTTTCCCGCTTTCACAAGATTCATGCCGTCAAAAAACTGAGCACCGTCACATAATGTGACGTAAATCGAGCGCGCTCAAACTTCCCATCATTCTGATTACGGTAGTAATTTTGTCACCCTCATCATGGCAAAGACACCGAGAAATGCATTTGATGCAGCTTTCAAGTTGAAGGCGATCGATCTGGCTGTTGGAAAAGGAAAGAGAGCTGCTGCACGGGAGCTTGGCCTTAATGAGTCGATGATAAGACGTTGGAAACAGCAGCGTGAGGAACTGACTCAGTGCAAAAAGACAACAAAGGCTTTCAGAGGGAAGAAAAGCAGATTGCCCAAAGTATTTGCAGCCACTCAACATCAGTGTAAATCGTGCATTTAAGGTGGCGCTCCTTGTTCAGTGGGAGTCTTGGATGACAAGTGGGGAGAAATCCTTCACTAAAACGGGCTGCATGCAAAGAGCAACTTATGGTCAAGTCTGCCAGTGGGTCCTGACAGCGTGGAGCATTGTCAAAAAATCCACTATCATCAACGGGTTTCGAAAGGCTGGACTGCTGCGTGTTGAAGGGGCAGCATGAGCTCAGCAGGGTATTTGCCTCCGGATGAAAGTGACGAGAGCGACAATGAAAACGATCCAACATCGGATGAAGCAATTCTGAGGCTATTCATCTCCGACACCGAAGGAGATGACTTCAGTGGTTTCAGTGCACAGGAGGAGGAAGATAGTGACCAAGTTCATTTGTTTCAATGTACCGGTAGGCACCTGCGGCTTATAGACATGTATTTATGTACAAAATACATATTTTTTATAATTCAGTGGGTGCGGTTTATATTCAGGTGCGCTTAATAGTCCAGCAATTACGGTACAACCTAAAACTTCTTACCTGGGAATATTGAAGGAACCACCAGCTTTCATATGTTCTCATGTTCTGAGCAAGGAACTTGAACGTTAGCTTTTTTACATGGCACATATTGCACTTTTACTTTCTTCTCCAACACTTTGTTTTTGCATTATTTAAACCAAATGGAACATGTTTAATTATTTATTTGAGGCTAAATTGATTTTATTGGTGTATTATATTAAGTTGAAATAAAAGTGTTCAATCAGTATTGCTATAATTGTCATTATTACAAATAAATAACTAAATAAAAATCGGCCGATTAATCAGTATCAGCTTTTTTTGGTCCTCCAATAATCGGTATCGGCATTGAAAAATCATAATCGGTCGACCTCTAAAAAATATCCTCTCATGTTGTCCTGGTTTCCAGTGGTTTGCAGAAGAGGATGTCTTCCTTAATTGACCCTCTATAAACGTAACGGACATATACCAGGAGCATTGCCAGACCCGCCACGTCTGTTGACTCATACAGCTGTAACGCATATAATTCACTGACTTGTGTGCAAAGCAGTCATTGTTTCAAAACATCTGCTGCCATGTTACTGATGTGTCGTGAAACAGTGTTGTTTGATGGAGGCATTGTCTGTATAGTTTTGTGGGCCTTTTCCCCCAGCATTGTCCGTTCCAGCCATACCCGCAGCAGCAGAAAGAATGAAGTCGAAACGAGGCTACTCAGGCGAGAGAAAACTCACCCAAATGTGTAGCCCCGTTGGAAAATATAAATGTACTGTTTGAAAATTTGAAGAAAAAATAAATTAATAATTGTATAATAATATCTATTTTTTAATGTGAATCACATTTTTATTTGGCGTACCCCTGACGGCATTGTGAGTCCCCCAGTTTGGGAATACCTGCCGTAGAGGATGATGGACTGTCGTTTCTCTCTGCTTATTTGAGCTGTTCTTGCCATAATATGGACTTTGAGCTGTCTTCTGTATACCAACCCTACCTTGTCACAACACAACCCAGCTCAAATGCATAAGAAGGAAATAAATTCCACAAATGAACTTTTAACAGGGCACACCTGTTGATTGAGAGAATGCCAAGAGTGTGCAAAGGTGTCATCAAAGCAAAAGGTGGTTACTTTGAAGAATTTGTTAAACACTTTTTTGGTTACTACATGATTCCATATGTGTTATTTTACAGTTTTGATGTCTTCACTATTATTCTACAATGTGGAAAATAGTGAAAATAAAGAAAAACCTTTTGACTGGTACTGTATATATTTGGTGCTTAATTAACAAGACCCATATTTGATCTGTTCCTTCTATACTCGCCATAGACTAAAGAACGAAATTGACTAAACGAGAATGACTAAACCAGGAGTTTTTCCTTACCTTTTGACCTGACCAGGAAAAACTCTGACAAGCTCTGACAATGATGACCCAACAGAGAGTACCCACCCACACATGTCTTCCTGTCCTCAGCCAGTTGGTATGCTTGGTTACAGGAGCAGAGGGGTCCGTTGGTGGTGTGTTCACAGTGGTGGGAGCATCCTCCGTTGTTCTTCTCACAGCTGTCCACGATCTCCATCTCAATGCCTGCAAATAGGAGGATACAACCAGTCAAGTGAAGGATGGCACCCAACAACAGTATCCGTTTGCAATACACCAAAACATTAGCCATCTTTCACACGTTAGCGTCACATGAACATACTGCAATTAGGGTCAGGGAGATTTTCCTGATCATGTCACCTGACCAGGACAAACTCCTGACCTTAGTTATAAGCCTACGACGAGGGACCCAGGCTTATTTTTGGCCCTAACCATGATATTACACAACTGCCTGCTTTAGTTGAATTTACTGAATGTAAGTCACTTTGGGTAAGAAGAGCATCTGCTAATTGACTCTAATGTAAATGGTCATGTATACTCACGGTAGCACTGTTTTCCGTCAGCGCCCAGCTCAAAGCCAGGGTTACACACACAGCTGAAAGAGCCCAGGGTGTTGACACAGCGATGGGCACACATGGCCTGGCCCGAGCTGCACTCATCTATGTCTACAAAGGATAGCATGAGATACTGTAAGTCAATAGGGCACAGTCACAAAGCACAAGCAGAGATTATATTACAGGGATCCCATTTTTATTGATATGAGGCTATGAATGAGGCTACGAATATAAGCTAGGTACAACATGACCACTTCCTCTGTTTTCGAGGCGGGGAAAATGCTTCTGGTTAAGAAATTGACTTGTGGGTCAGTGATCTGCTCTTGACCTTTCATCATAGTAATGCTAAAGCACAAGCCTGGTGGTGGGCTGCTCTGGGTGATTATGAAGCATACTGCAAACACACACACACACACAAAGGCATGCACGCACGCACTCACACACACACACACACACACACACGCAAAGGCATGCACACACACACACACACACAAAGGCATGCACACACACACACACACGCAAAGGCATGCACACACACACACACACACACACGCAAAGGCATGCACACACACACACACACACACACGCAAAGGCATGCGCACACACACACGCAAAGGCATGCACACACACACACACACACACACACACACACACACACACACACACACACACACACACACACACACACACAGAGTGTTGTGTTTAATGAAGTTGCCTGAACCCTATAGGCTTCTAGCCACCCCATGTTATAGTAGTAACTTCCAGCCATAGCATTAATCAGCTTTAGGCCCCACACACAGCTCCAGTCATACATACGACCCCGGAGGGCTGGGTCATAAAGCCTCAGCTCTAATGGCCCCGGGACAATGGCAACTCTATGATGAATGTTGTCCAGGAGCACTGATTTGAAGAATAGCAAAGGTTTATATTAACGGAGTGTCAGTTAAACCACCATTAAAACTCAATGTTCACAAAGTTCATGAGTTGGATAGAGGTGATGGCTATGATTTTTCAGTGGCCAGTTCTCAATGAGGGCTTTAATGGACTAGGCTTGCTTTCTTAAGAGGGTTCATGGTGGTGGAGATTTATAGACAAGTTCGTAAAAGTCTCTTTCACTCTTGGACATTTCTGGGAAGGTTGTCTGCATGTAACAGCATATTGAAATATGAGAACCATAGTTTGTGTGTGTGTGTGTGTGTGTGCATATCAGCGCATTTCCAGACATACTGTACACGTGTGTGCTCTTACCCTCACAGCCCTGGCTGTCTCTGGCCAGTGTGTACCCTGGTCTGCAGCTGCACTCAGCTTCACCGTCCACAGAATGACATAGCTGAGCACAGCCTCCATTCCTGTCCACACAGGGGTCCCTCACTGACAGACAGACAGACAGACAGACAGACAGACAGACAGACAGACAGACAGACAGACAGACAGACAGACAGACAGACAGACAGACAGACAGACAGACAGACAGACAGACAGGGGGCAGACAAACAGACAGGGGGCAGACAAACAGACAGACAGACAGACAGACAGACAGACAGACAGACAGACAGACAGACAGACAGACAGACAGACAGACAGGGGGCAGACAAACAGACAGACAGACAGACAGACAGACAGACAGACAGACAGACAGACAGACAGACAGACAGACAGACAGACAGACAGACAGACAGACAGACAAACAGACAGACAGACAGACAGACAGACAGACAGACAGACAGACAGACAGACAGACAGACAGACAGACAGACAGACAGACAGACAGACAGACAGACAGACAGACAGGGCAGACAACCACAGAGGGCAGACAGACCAGGCCACAGTCAGCACAGCATGTGACTTCATGACCTTCATGTAACTCAGTGTCAATTTGCTAAGAAAGTTTTACTTAGTCATGTCCTGGTCATGTCAAAACGGAAGCCTTCCTCCTGTTCTTTATATGTAACTCTTTGCTCTCCATTCTAACATAAAGACACTATTGTAGTCAAGACTCACACTCGCAGTGCTTCCCATCCCTCTTCAGCTGGTAGTTCATACGACACTCGCACTTGTAGTGGTCGTTGCCCATGTCCACACACTTCTGTTCACAGCCACCATTCTTCACCGAGCAGGAGTTCACAGCTTCATAGTTGGGACAGACAGAAAGACAGACACAAGAAATGAACAACTTCACATATGACAGACTAGAGAAAAATATTTCTGTGTGCAAATGAAATGATGTGGCAACTGTCAGGAGAGAGGTATTCGACAGCATGCTGAGGTAGTTAGAAATGTAGGATCTTAATGTAATCACTCTTTTGTCGCTGAATTTTATGCACAGCAGGAAAAGCAAACTTGTATTGTATTTGAGATTTAAAAAGGCTTCCAAAGTTTGCAATTTCCACTTTGAAATTTCAGACTTGATTTGCCCTAACAAAAAATGTATCAACCCCTACAAAAATTACCATGAATTATAATCACATTTTCTGTTGCTGCAGGATTATTTTCTTGCTGTAGAAAACTAACTCAAATTAAGATCCTACATCTGTACTTTCGCTAATGTTGTCTTTGATCAACATTTGGTGAGTAAACGAGTAACCCTTCCTAGAGACCTGTCACTAAAGTGTGAATCCAAAGAAGGAAGAACCATATTGTGGGCTACAACACTGTTGGACCAGCTCCATCTTTTCACAACACCATAATGGGAACTTGTGATTACAGAAAGCTCTAAAGACTGGAAATTGGATAATGATGGTTCCAGGTTCCAGCTTTCTCCAGAGGGTGCCCCTGGTTGGGTTCTAATGCTCTTTCCATCCGTGAGTATCCCTCTTATGATTTACTCCTGTGCTGAGTAAGGAAGTCAGTGCTGGGCCTTCAGGGTGCCTTAAAGACAGACCAGATTACACAGACGGCCTGTAAAACTGGAGGGGGAAAGGTTAGCTTTAACTGTGATGACTTCAGCAGACGCAATTAGGAAGCCAAGCAGAGACACCTCCCCTCTCATCCCCCTCATCCCTCAACCACCACCCACCAATCCTGAGTCTACACCCACAGGGCTGGAGACAACAGTGGACTTTGTCTTCACTAACACTAATGCTCCCACACAAGTGATATTTGATCAGGTTTTATTGATTATAGGGAGCAGCAAATAGTGAGTTGGGCATGACCTTTTTTCAAAGTTATTTTTGTTGTCCAGCTCCTGTGCCAATAGGTTGGACCTACATAAACACTCTTAATTTCCAACGTTGGGAATCTAAATCCTTCTCTTGTCCTCCTAATGGAGCCTCGAGCACTTGATGTAGTTTCCCATCACTTCAGACCAACTGGTAGTCGTGTGGTTGAGTAGCTGTGTTCTCTCACATTGGAACTTGGTGCTGGAGACACAAAACAGAGACACTTTCTCCATTGGTGGAAGTGTGAATCGCGGTCCAGTCTCCTGGAGTTTCAAAGGCAGCACCAGATGTTACCTTCGTTAGCTACGCAGGCGCAAACCAAAAAGTAGCGTCATTCGAAATGGCAAGAAGCAAAAACCTACTAAAAATGAATTAGGTAGTAAGCTACGGAACAGATGTTGGAAAATGTGTGGAGGAGATTGTTTGGTGAACTGTGCTTGTGTAATGAGTAACCTTGACTGAGACCTGAATATTGGAGTATTGGCTTTCAATGCCTAAACCAATGCCTTTAACTCAGAGGGCTAACTTCAACTCAGAGGGCTAACTGTAACTCAGAGGGCTAACTGTAACTCAGAGGGCTAACTGTAACTCAGAGGGATAACTTCAACTCAGAGGGCTAACTGTAACTCAGAGGGCTAACTGTAACTCAGAGGGCTAACTGTAACTCAGAGGGCTAACTTCAACTCAGAGGGCTAACTGTAACTCAGAGGGCTAACTGTAACTCAGAGGGCTAACTGTAACTCAGAGGGCTAACTTCAACTCAGAGGGCTAACTGTAACTCAGAGGGCTAACTGTAACTCAGAGGGCTAACTGTAACTCAGAGGGCTAACTTCAACTCAGAGGGCTAACTGTAACTCAGAGGGCTAACTGTAACTCAGAGGGCTAACTTTAACTCAGAGGGATAACATAATATTGAGTTGTGCTGACGACCGGGATCGAATCTGGTCTCACATGGTCATTACTCACCAATGCAGGTCCTTCCATCAGTGTGCATGCGGAAGCCCTGACTGCACTCACAGTGGTAGGAACCTGCCGTGTTCACACAGGTCTGCTGGCAGCCGCCATTCAGCTCCTCACATTCATTCGCGTCTACGGAGGAGACAGATGGACAGACAATCAAACCTGGGCTCAAAAACTATGTGAAAATGTTCAGACTTTGAGCCAATATTCTCAGACACTCTCAAAGCAAGTGTGCTGCAGAACAAGTTCATTTTAATAGGAGGTTGTGTCAGTGAATTCCCTCTATGGGCATTGATGAAGGAAGTTTGAAGGAATGCTTTATTATGATGGAATAATACACAAACCTTTAGACAACATTTGTGACTTGAGCACTCTAACAGACATGAACCAAAAAATGGCCACATTCATCAGGAGACTAATATGTGTGTTACAGTGGATGTGTCCCAAATGGCAACCTATTCCCTATATAGTGCACTACTTTTGACCAGAGCTCTATGGGGTTTGGTCAAAAGTAGTGCACTAAATAGGGAGTAGGATGCTATTTGGGATGTAGTGTTTTCATGGGTGTTCCAGAGGAGAGTGTTAAAGGCCCAAGTTATAGCGATGCTTGTCATGACCCATGACCGTGTCACATTTAGGAATGCAGTAAAAATGTTCCGGCACTGTAGTTCTTTTTTGTTTGACAACAATCTCATAGTTGGACACTGACACAATAAGAAGGTTGGCTTGATGATGGAAGTGATGACTTCACGAGAGACTGTTTCAGGAACACAATGTTTATGACCACTTTATAGACTAACTCACCACTTCGATACAATTAAATCAACCATTAATGTTGAATCACCAATTGGACACACATTCTCTTCATCAGTGGAAGTTTGCGTACAGCGCTTTGCTGTTAACTCTAATGACTAGGACCAGGAGTATGTTCTGACCACATGACCTGATTAGGAAAACCTCATGGACCCTACTTATAGCCCTCTGAATTGGAGTGCAGAGTTCTTCCTGGTCAGGTCATGTGGTCAGGAATTCCTCTAGCCCTAGTATTGATGATTCACCACTGACACTCCTTCAACACAGGTTGTCTGCTATGCAGCAGAACTGAGTGTTTAGGACCATTCCAGAACCATTCTGGTACATTAAAAACATATGTTCCATGTTGTTCCATGTTCTAGGGAGCAGAGGCATGATGAGGAGACAACATACCTGAGTGCTCCTCCAAGGACAGTCAACGTTGACGACCCATTTGGAGGACACAAACGAGTCGAGCGGTTTCAACTACTTTCTGGTTCCTGCTAATCCCTAGTGGGATTTGCACTGCAGGCAACTACTGGTGATGACAGTAGCACTGATACAGAGTCAGATGTATTTTCACTCCCCCTAATGGTTTATTTTATGATTGGGCCTAAGGTAATCTGATACCAGATCTGGGGTTAAGGGCATTCTCTATTCATCACAGCAGTCTCAGCTCGTGGGAATGTTCTCATAATGAACTAAATGCTACTTTAATTAGGTAACCTCCACTAGAAGAGGCTAAGAGCGGGTCAAAGAGGAGGGCTGTCTGCCATGTAAGGAGCCTTTTCGTAAGCGGCGCATAGATTGTGAGGTTCAAGGACTGAAAAGTCACATGCCAATCCATTTAGACCAATCAGCTGCCTCGCTGAGTGAGGATACCTGAATGGTAATAGTTGCGGTGGAAGTTTGGAAGGTAACATATTTAAGGTTTGTCGTGTGAGAGGATTTCAGCAGGATACAAAGGACATCTTTCATTCAAGCGTAAGGCTGAGATTCTGGGAGTTGGGTTGGGGGTTGAATGTCGTCTGAATGTTATTGTGTGGCAGTCTTGACCTGAGCAGAAGAGGCTGCGTCTGCCTGAGAGGCTGACAGCTGTTTGGGGAGGTGACCGCCCATCCCCCGCATCTCAACTCCAAAACTCCACTCTCCTAGGATTAACACCATCCTTTGTGGAGGGTTGCAGACAGAAACATTTAACCCTGGAATGGTCTGTTCCAGAATCAAAAGGGTTTGTTGGAACATGGCTCCTACAGACTCCTACACCATTTTGGAGACGTCTTCAGTTTATCTCTTCACTGGTGTCCAGTGATCAAACTCTCACTAGATAGTGGCACCGTCCCATGTCAGGGCTCAAAGGCTAAGGGCACCTGTTGACACCTGCACCCCCTCAGAGCAACAGGGCCATAGCCCTGTCAGCTAACGCAGACAACTCAGCTAACTCAGCATGCTTCTGTCAGAACAAATAGGCAGGGTTTTGATTTCACTGGTTGACCAGATCTCCACCCCTGTTCAGATTGTGTTCCCTGTGTGTGTGTGTGGTCTGCTAAGCTCTTTTGTGTCTCTGACTCTTCCTGTCTCTTTCTGAAGTGGAGAAAACAGCACAGCACAGAGCCTGCAAGAGGACATTTGTGGATGACCTACGCCCAATCCTCAAGGAGCATTTTTTTTTGGTTTTTGGTTTTAAGGTTGAAGTCCTTCTCTGCCCTCCTGACCACCACACCCACCCAGGAGGCCCAGCTCGCCCTCTTTCTCACCCTGACAGGCCTTGTCATCAGGGCCCAGTCGACTGCCCTCGGGGCACTTGCAGTAGAAGCTTCCAATGGTGTTGCAGCAATGTCCCTCACAGCCGCCGTTAGCTGTCGAGCACTCGTTGACATCTGGGGAAGGAAGGAAAGCCAGAACCTCCGTTTTTATAGCCTACAAACTGCAATGTAAGCAAAACTGAACCCAAATCCATTGTAAACTGTGGAGCTTTGGAGCTTCTCCCTTCTTTAGATGAATCATTCCCCTCTGTTTTGTAAGACGTTTTTCTCTCTCAACCATAAAGGAAGTCTCTCTAACCTTTCAGTAAGTTCATTTTCTCTCCCTGACTTTGTAGATGTCCCAGCGGTCCAACAAAGGGCCATCTTTAAGACAGACCCTGCTTTAAGACAGACCCAGCTTTAAGACAGACCCAGCTTTAAGACAGACCCAGATTTAAGACAGACCAAGCTTTAAGACAGACCCAGCTTTAAGACAAACCCAGCTTTAAGAAAGACCCAGCTTTAAGACAGACCCAGCTTTAAGACAGACCCAGCTTTAAGACAGACCCTGCCTTAAGACAGACCCAGCTTTAAGACAAACCCAGCTTTAAGACAGACCCAGCTTTAAGACAGACCCTGCCTTAAGACAGACCCAGCTTTAAGACAGACCCAGCTTTAAGACAGACCCTGCCTTAAGACAGACCCAGCTTTAAGACAAACCCAGCTTTAAGACAGACCCAGCTTTAAGACAGACCCTGCCTTAAGACAGACCCAGCTTTAAGACAAACCCAGCTTTAAGACAGACCCAGCTTTAAGACAGACCCAGCTTTAAGACAGAGACAAGACCCAGCTTTAAGACAGACCCAGCTTTAAGACAGACCCTTTAAGACAGCCTTAAGACAGACCCAGCTTTAAGACAAACCCAGCTTTAAGACAGACCCAGCTTTAAGACAGACCCAGCTTTAAGACAGACCCTGCCTTAAGACAGACCCTGCCTTAAGACAGACCCAGCTTTAAGACAGACCCAGCTTTAAGACAGACCCTGCCTTAAGACAGACCCTGCCTTAAGACAGACCCAGCTTTAAGACAGACCCAGCTTTAAGACAGACCCAGCTTTAAGACAGACTCTGCCTTAAGACAGACCCAGCTTTAAGACAAACCCAGCTTTAAGACAGACCCAGCTTTAAGACAGACCCAGCTTTAAGACAGACCCAGCTTTAAGACAGACCCAAGACAGACCCAGCTTTAAGACAAACCCAGCTTTAAGACAGACCCAGCTTTAAGACAAACCCAGCTTTAAGACAGACCCTGCCTTAAGACAGACCCAGCTTTAAGACAGACCCTGCTTTAAGACAGACCCAAGACAGACCCAGCTTTAAGACAGACCCTGCCTTAAGACAGACCCAGCTTTAAGACAGACCCCGCTTTAAGACAGACCCAGCTTTAAGACAGACCCAGCTTTAAGACAAACCCAGCTTTAAGACAGACCCAGCTTTAAGACAGACCCAGCTTTAAGACAAACCCAGCTTTAAGACAGACCCAGCTTTAAGACAGACCCAGCTTTAAGACAGACCCTGCCTTAAGACAGACCCAGCTTTAAGACAGACCCAGCTTTAAGACAAACCCAGCTTTAAGACAGACCCAGCTTTAAGACAGACCCAGCTTTTAAGACAAACCCAGCTTTAAGACAGACCCAGCTTTAAGACAGACCCAGCTTTAAGACAGACCCAGCTTTAAGACAGACCCCGCTTTAAGACAGACCCAGCTTTATGACAGACCAGGCTTTAAGACAGACCCAGCTTTAAGACAGACCCTGCCTTAAGACAGACCCTGCCTTAAGACAGACCCAGCTTTAAGACAGACCCTGCCTTAAGACAGACCCAGCTTTAAGACAAACCCAGCTTTAAGACAGACCCAGCTTTAAGACAGACCCTGCCTTAAGACAGACCCAGCTTTAAGACAAACCCAGCTTTAAGACAGACCCAGCTTTAAGACAGACCCAGCTTTAAGACAGACCCAGCTTTAAGACAGACCCAGCTTTAAGACAGACCCAGCTTTAAGACAGACCCTGCCTTAAGACAGACCCTGCCTTAAGACAGACCCTGCCTTAAGACAGACCCAGCTTTAAGACAGACCCAGCTTTAAGACAGACCCTGCCTTAAGACAGACCCTGCCTTAAGACAGACCCAGCTTTAAGACAGACCCAGCTTTAAGACAGACCCAGCTTTAAGACAGACCCAGCTTTAAGACAAACCCAGCTTTAAGACAGACCCAGCTTTAAGACAGACCCAGCTTTAAGACAAACCCAGCTTTAAGACAGACCCTGCCTTAAGACAGACCCAGCTTTAAGACAGACCCAGCTTTAAGACAGACCCAGCTTTAAGACAGACCCAGCTTTAAGACAGACCCAGCCTTAAGACAGACCCAGCTTTAAGACAGACCCAGCTTTAAGACAGACCCAGCTTTAAGACAGACCCAGCTTTAAGACAGACCCAGCTTTAAGACAAACCCAGCTTTAAGACAGACCCAGCTTTAAGACAGACCCAGCTTTAAGACAGACCCAGCTTTAAGACAGACCCTGCCTTAAGACAGACCCTGCCTTAAGACAGACCCAGCTTTAAGACAGACCCAGCTTTAAGACAGACCCAGCTTTAAGACAGACTCTGCCTTAAGACAGACCCAGCTTTAAGACAAACCCAGCTTTAAGACAGACCCAGCTTTAAGACAGACCCAGCTTTAAGACAGACCCAGCTTTAAGACAGACCCAAGACAGACCCAGCTTTAAGACAAACCCAGCTTTAAGACAGACCCAGCTTTAAGACAGACCCAGCTTTAAGACAGACCCTGCCTTAAGACAGACCCAGCTTTAAGACAGACCCTGCTTTAAGACAGACCCAAGACAGACCCAGCATTAAGACAGACCCTGCCTTAAGACAGACCCAGCTTTAAGACAGACCCCGCTTTAAGACAGACCCAGCTTTAAGACAGACCCAGCTTTAAGACAAACCCAGCTTTAAGACAGACCCAGCTTTAAGACAGACCCAGCTTTAAGACAAACCCAGCTTTAAGACAGACCCAGCTTTAAGACAGACCCAAGACAGACCCAGCTTTAAGACAAACCCAGCTTTAAGACAGACCCAGCTTTAAGACAGACCCAGCTTTAAGACAGACCCTGCCTTAAGACAGACCCAGCTTTAAGACAGACCCTGCTTTAAGACAGACCCAAGACAGACCCAGCTTTAAGACAGACCCTGCCTTAAGACAGACCCAGCTTTAAGACAGACCCCGCTTTAAGACAGACCCAGCTTTAAGACAGACCCAGCTTTAAGACAAACCCAGCTTTAAGACAGACCCAGCTTTAAGACAGACCCAGCTTTAAGACAAACCCAGCTTTAAGACAGACCCAGCTTTAAGACAGACCCAGCTTTAAGACAGACCCTGCCATAAGAACAGACCCAGCTTTAAGACAGACCCAGCTTTAAGACAAACCCAGCTTTAAGACAGACCCAGCTTTAAGACAGACCCAGCTTTTAAGACAAACCCAGCTTTAAGACAGACCCAGCTTTAAGACAGACCCAGCTTTAAGACAGACCCAACTTTAAGACAGACCCAGCTTTATGACAGACCAGGCTTTAAGACAGACCCAGCTTTAAGACAGACCCTGCCTTAAGACAGACCCAGCTTTAAGACAAACCCAGCTTTAAGACAGACCCAGCTTTAAGACAGACCCTGCCTTAAGACAGACCCAGCTTTAAGACAGACCCTGCTTTAAGACAGACCCAGCTTTAAGACAGACCCAGCTTTAAGACAAACCCAGCTTTAAGACAGACCCAGCTTTAAGACAGACCCAGCTTTAAGACAGACCCAGCTTTAAGACAGACCCAGCTTTAAGACAGACCCAGCTTTAAGACAGACCCAGCTTTAAGACAGACCCAGCTTTAAGACAGACCCTGCCTTAAGACAGACCCTGCCTTAAGACAGACCCAGCTTTAAGACAGACCCAGCTTTAAGACAGACCCAGCTTTAAGACAGACCCAGCTTTAAGACAGACCCAGCTTTAAGACAGACCCAGCTTTTTAAGACAGACCCTGCCTTAAGACAGACCCAGCTTTAAGACAGACCCAGCTTTAAGACAGACCCAGCTTTAAGACAGACCCAGCTTTAAGACAGACCCTGCCTTAAGACAGACCCAGCTTTAAGACAGACCCAGCTTTAAGACAGACCCAGCTTTAAGACAGACCCAGCTTTAAGACAAACCCAGCTTTAAGACAGACCCAGCTTTAAGACAGACCCAGCTTTAAGACAAACCCAGCTTTAAGACAGACCCAGCTTTAAGACAGACCCTGCTTTAAGACAGACCCAAGACAGACCCAGCTTTAAGACAGACCCTGCCTTAAGACAGACCCAGCTTTAAGACAGACCCCGCTTTAAGACAGACCCAGCTTTAAGACAGACCCAGCTTTAAGACAAACCCAGCTTTAAGACAGACCCAGCTTTAAGACAGACCCAGCTTTAAGACAAACCCAGCTTTAAGACAGACCCAGCTTTAAGACAGACCCTGCCATAAGAACAGACCCAGCTTTAAGACAGACCCAGCTTTAAGACAAACCCAGCTTTAAGACAGACCCAGCTTTAAGACAGACCCAGCTTTTAAGACAAACCCAGCTTTAAGACAGACCCAGCTTTAAGACAGACCCAGCTTTAAGACAGACCCAACTTTAAGACAGACCCAGCTTTATGACAGACCAGGCTTTAAGACAGACCCAGCTTTAAGACAGACCCTGCCTTAAGACAGACCCAGCTTTAAGACAAACCCAGCTTTAAGACAGACCCAGCTTTAAGACAGACCCAGCTTTAAGACAGACCCAGCTTTAAGACAAACCCAGCTTTAAGACAGACCCAGCTTTAAGACAGACCCAGCTTTAAGACAAACCCAGCTTTAAGACAGACCCAGCTTTAAGACAGACCCAGCTTTAAGACAGACCCAGCTTAAGACAGACCCAGCCTTAAGACAGACCCAGCTTAAGACAGACCCAGCTTTAAGACAGACCCAGCTTTAAGACAGACCCAGCTTTAAGACAGACCCAGCTTTAAGACAGACCCAGCTTTAAGACAGACCCAGCTTTAAGACAGACCCAGCTTTAAGACAGACCCAGCTTTAAGACAGACCCAGCTTTAAGACAGACCCAGCTTTAAGACAGACCCAGCTTTAAGACAGACCCCGCTTTAAGACAGACCCAGCTTTAAGACAGACCCAAGACAGACCCAGCTTTAAGACAGACCCAGCTTTAAGACAGACCCTGCCTTAAGACAGACCCAGCTTTAAGACAGACCCAGCTTTAAGACAGACCCAGCTTTAAGACAGACCCAGCTTTAAGACAAACCCAGCTTTAAGACAGACCCAGCTTTAAGACAGACCCAGCTTTAAGACAAACCCAGCTTTAAGACAGACCCAGCTTTAAGACAGACCCAGCTTTAAGACAGACCCTGCCTTAAGACAGACCCAGCTTTAAGACAGACCCAGCTTTAAGACAAACCCAGCTTTAAGACAGACCCAGCTTTAAGACAGACCCAGCTTTAAGACAAACCCAGCTTTAAGACAGACCCAGCTTTAAGACAGACCCAGCTTTAAGACAGACCCAGCTTTAAGACAGACCCAGCTTTTAAGACAGACCCAGCTTTAAGACAGACCCAGCTTTAAGACAGACCCTGCCTTAAGACAGACCCAGCTTTAAGACAAACCCAGCTTTAAGACAGACCCAGCTTTAAGACAGACCCTGCCTTAAGACAGACCCAGCTTTAAGACAAACCCAGCTTTAAGACAGACCCAGCTTTAAGACAGACCCAGCTTTAAGATAAACCCAGCTTTAAGACAGACCCAGCTTTAAGACAGACCCAGCTTTAAGACAGACCCAGCTTTAAGACAGACCCAGCCTTAAGACAGACCCTGCTTTAAGACAGACCCAGCTTTAAGACAGACCCAGCTTTAAGACAGACCCAGCTTTAAGACAGACCCAGCTTTAAGACAGACCCAGCTTTAAGACAGACCCAGCTTTAAGACAGACCCAGCTTTAAGACAGACCCAGCTTTAAGACAGACCCAGCTTTAAGACAGACCCAGCTTTAAGACAGACCCAGCTTTAAGACAGACCCAGCTTTAAGACAGACCCAGCTTTAAGACAGACCCAGCTTTAAGACAGACCCAGCTTTAAGACAGACCCAGCTTTAAGACAGACCCTGCCTTAAGACAGACCCAGCTTTAAGACAGACCCAGCTTTAAGACAGACCCAGCTTTAAGACAGACCCAGCTTTAAGACAGACCCAGCTTTAAGACAGACCCTGCCTTAAGACAGACCCAGCTTTAAGACAGACCCAGCTTTAAGACAGACCCAGCTTTAAGACAGACTCTGCTTTAAGACAGACCCAGCTTTAAGACAAACCCAGCTTTAAGACAGACCCAGCTTTAAGACAGACCCAGCTTTAAGACAGACCCAGCTTTAAGACAGACCCCCAAGACAGACCCAGCTTTAAGACAAACCCAGCTTTAAGACAGACCCAGCTTTAAGACAGACCCAGCTTTAAGACAGACCCTGCCTTAAGACAGACCCAGCTTTAAGACAGACCCAGCTTTAAGACAGACCCAAGACAGACCCAGCATTAAGACAGACCCTGCCTTAAGACAGACCCAGCTTTAAGACAGACCCAGCTTTAAGACAGACCCAGCTTTAAGACAGACCCAGCTTTAAGACAAACCCAGCTTTAAGACAGACCCAGCTTTAAGACAGACCCAGCTTTAAGACAAACCCAGCTTTAAGACAGACCCAGCTTTAAGACAGACCCAGCTTTAAGACAGACCCAAGACAGACCCAGCTTTAAGACAAACCCAGCTTTAAGACAGACCCAGCTTTAAGACAGACCCAGCTTTAAGACAGACCCTGCCTTAAGACAGACCCAGCTTTAAGACAGACCCTGCTTTAAGACAGACCCAAGACAGACCCAGCTTTAAGACAGACCCTGCCTTAAGACAGACCCAGCTTTAAGACAGACCCCGCTTTAAGACAGACCCAGCTTTAAGACAGACCCAGCTTTAAGACAAACCCAGCTTTAAGACAGACCCAGCTTTAAGACAGACCCAGCTTTAAGACAAACCCAGCTTTAAGACAAACCCAGCTTTAAGACAGACCCAGCTTTAAGACAGACCCTGCCATAAGAACAGACCCAGCTTTAAGACAGACCCAGCTTTAAGACAAACCCAGCTTTAAGACAGACCCAGCTTTAAGACAGACCCAGCTTTTAAGACAAACCCAGCTTTAAGACAGACCCAGCTTTAAGACAGACCCAGCTTTAAGACAGACCCAGCTTTAAGACAGACCCAACTTTAAGACAGACCCAGCTTTATGACAGACCAGGCTTTAAGACAGACCCAGCTTTAAGACAGACCCTGCCTTAAGACAGACCCAGCTTTAAGACAAACCCAGCTTTAAGACAGACCCAGCTTTAAGACAGACCCTGCCTTAAGACAGACCCAGCTTTAAGACAAACCCAGCTTTAAGACAGACCCAGCTTTAAGACAGACCCAGCTTTAAGACAAACCCAGCTTTAAGACAGACCCAGCTTTAAGACAGACCCAGCTTTAAGACAGACCCTTTAAGACAGCCTTAAGACAGACCCAGCTTTAAGACAGACCCAGCTTTAAGACAGACCCTGCCTTAAGACAGACCCTGCCTTAAGACAGACCCAGCTTTAAGACAGACCCAGCTTTAAGACAGACCCAGCTTTAAGACAGACCCAGCTTTAAGACAGACCCAGCTTTAAGACAGACCCAGCTTTAAGACAGACCCAGCTTTAAGACAAACCCAGCTTTAAGACAGACCCAGCTTTAAGACAGACCCAGCTTTAAGACAGACCCAGCTTTAAGACAGACCCAGCTTTAAGACAAACCCAGCTTTAAGACAGACCCTGCCTTAAGACAGACCCAGCTTTAAGACAGACCCAGCTTTAAGACAGACCCAGCTTTAAGACAGACCCAGCTTTAAGACAGACCCAGCTTTAAGACAGACCCAGCTTTAAGACAGACCCAGCTTTAAGACAGACCCAGCTTTAAGACAGACCCAGCTTTAAGACAGACCCAGCTTTAAGACAGACCCAGCTTTAAGACAGACCCAGCTTTAAGACAGACCCAGCTTTAAGACAGACCCAGCTTTAAGACAGACCCAGCTTTAAGACAGACCCAGCTTTAAGACAGACCCTGCCTTAAGACAGACCCTGCCTTAAGACAGACCCAGCTTTAAGACAGACCCAAGACAGACCCAGCTTTAAGACAGACCCAGCTTTAAGACAGACCCAGCTTTAAGACAGACCCAGCTTTAAAACAGACCCAGCTTTAAGACAGACCCAGCTTTAAGACAGACCCAGCTTTAAGACAGACCCAGCTTTAAGACAGACCCAGCTTTAAGACAGACCCTGCCTTAAGACAGACCCTGCCTTAAGACAGACCCTGCCTTAAGACAGACCCAGCTTTAAGACAGACCCAAGACAGACCCAGCTTTAAGACAGACCCAGCTTTAAGACAGACCCAGCTTTAAGACAGACCCAGCTTTAAGACAGACCCAGCTTTAAGACAGACCCTTTAAGACAGACCCAGCTTTAAGACAGACCCAGCTTTAAGACAGACCCAGCTATAAGACAGACCCAGCTTTAAGACAAACCCAGCTTTAAGACAGACCCTGCCTTAAGACAGACCCAGCTTTAAGACAGACCCAGCTTTAAGACAGACCCAGCTTTAAGACAGACCCAGCTTTAAGACAGACCCAGCTTTAAGACAGACCCTGCCTTAAGACAGACCCAGCTTTAAGACAGACCCAGCTTTAAGACAGACCCAGCTTTAAGACAGACCCTGCCTTAAGACAGACCCAGCTTTAAGACAGACCCAGCTTTAAGACAAACCCAGCTTTAAGACAGACCCAGCTTTAAGACAGACCCAGCTTTAAGACAAACCCAGCTTTAAGACAGACCCAGCTTTAAGACAGACCCAGCTTTAAGACAGACCCAGCTTTAAGACAGACCCTGCCTTAAGACAGACCCAGCTTTAAGACAGACCCAGCTTTAAGACAAACCCAGCTTTAAGACAGACCCAGCTTTAAGACAGACCCAGCTTTAAGACAAACCCAGCTTTAAGAAAGACCCGGCTTTAAGACAGACCCAGCTTTAAGACAGACCCAGCTTTAAGACAGACCCCGCTTTAAGACAGACCCAGCTTTATGACAGACCCAGCTTTAAGACAGACCCAGCTTTAAGACAGACCCAAGACAGACCCAGCTTTAAGACAGACCCAGCTTTAAGACAGACCCAAGACAGACCCAAGACAGACCCAGCTTTAAGACAGACCCAAGACAGACCCAGCTTTAAGACAGACCCAGCTTTAAGACAGACCCAAGACAGACCCAGCTTTAAGACAGACCCAGCTTTAAGACAGACCCTGCCTTAAGACAGACCCAGCTTTAAGACAGACCCAGCTTTAAGACAAACCCAGCTTTAAGACAGACCCAGCTTTAAGACAGACCCAGCTTTAAGACAGACCCAGCTTTAAGACAGACCCAGCTTTAAGACAGACCCAGCTTTAAGACAGACCCAGCTTTAAGACAGACCCAGCTTTAAGACAGACCCAGCTTTAAGACAAACCCAGCTTTAAGACAGACCCAGCTTTAAGACAGACCCAGCTTTAAGACAGACCCAGCTTTAAGACAGACCCAGCTTTAAGACAGACCCAGCTTTAAGACAGACCCAGCTTTAAGACAGACCCTGCCTTAAGACAGACCCTGCCTTAAGACAGACCCAGCTTTAAGACAGACCCAGCTTTAAGACAGACCCAGCTTTAAGACAAACCCAGCTTTAAGACAGACCCAGCTTTAAGACAGACCCTGCCTTAAGACAGACCCAGCTTTAAGACAAACCCAGCTTTAAGACAGACCCAGCTTTAAGACAGACCCAGCTTTAAGACAAACCCAGCTTTAAGACAGACCCAGCTTTAAGACAGACCCAGCTTTAAGACAGACCCAGCTTTAAGACAGACCCTGCCTTAAGACAGACCCTGCCTTAAGACAGACCCAGCTTTAAGACAGACCCAGCTTTAAGACAGACCCTGCCTTAAGACAGACCCTGCCTTAAGACAGACCCAGCTTTAAGACAGACCCAGCTTTAAGACAGACCCAGCTTTAAGACAGACCCAGCTTTAAGACAAACCCAGCTTTAAGACAGACCCAGCTTTAAGACAGACCCAGCTTTAAGACAGACCCAGCTTTAAGACAGACCCTGCCTTAAGACAGACCCAGCTTTAAGACAGACCCAGCTTTAAGACAGACCCAGCTTTAAGACAGACCCAAGACAGACCCAGCTTTAAGACAGACCCTGCCTTAAGACAGACCCAGCTTTAAGACAGACCCAGCTTTAAGACAGACCCAGCTTTAAGACAGACCCAGCTTTAAGACAGACCCTGCCTTAAGACAGACCCAGCTTTAAGACAGACCCAGCTTTAAGACAAACCCAGCTTTAAGACAGACCCAGCTTTAAGACAGACCCAGCTTTAAGACAAACCCAGCTTTAAGACAGACCCAGCTTTAAGACAGACCCAGCTTTAAGACAGACCCAGCTTTAAGACAAACCCAGCTTTAAGACAGACCCAGCTTTAAGACAGACCCAGCTTTAAGACAGACCCAGCTTTAAGACAGACCCTGCCTTAAGACAGACCCAGCTTTAAGACAGACCCCAGACAAACCCAGCTTTAAGACAGACCCAGCTTTAAGACAGACCCAGCTTTAAGACAAACCCAGCTTTAAGACAGACCCAGCTTTAAGACAGACCCAGCTTTAAGACAGACCCAGCTTTAAGACAGACCCAGCTTTAAGACAGACCCCGCTTTAAGACAGACCCAGCTTTATGACAGACCCAGCTTTAAGACAGACCCAGCTTTAAGACAGACCCAAGACAGACCCAGCTTTAAGACAGACCCAGCTTTAAGACAGACCCAAGACAGACCCAAGACAGACCCAGCTTTAAGACAGACCCAAGACAGACCCAGCTTTAAGACAGACCCAGCTTTAAGACAGACCCAGCTTTAAGACAGACCCAGCTTTAAGACAGACCCAGCTTTAAGACAGACTTTAAGACGGACCCAGCTTTAAGACAGACCCAGCTTTAAGACAGACCCAGCTTTAAGACAGACCCAGCTTTAAGACAGACCCAGCTTTAAGACAGACCCAGCTTTAAGACAGACCCAGCTTTAAGACAGACCCAGCTTTAAGACAGACCCAGCTTTAAGACAACCCAGCTTTAAGACAGACCCAGGTTTAAGACAGACCCAGCTTTAAGACAGACCCAGCTTTAAGACAGAGCTTTAAGACAGACCCAGCTTTAAGACAGACCCAGCTTTAAGACAGACCCAGCTTTAAGACAGACCCTGCCTTAAGACAGACCCTGCTTTAAGACAGACCCAGCTTTAAGACAGACCCTGCTTTAAGACAGACCCAGCTTTAAGACAGACCCAGCTTTAAGACAGACCCTGCCTTAAGACAGACCCAGCTTTAAGACAGACCCAGCTTTTTAAGACAGACCCAGCTTTAAGACTTTAAGACAGACCCAGCTTTAAGACAGACCCAGCTTTAAGACAGACCCAGCTTTAAGACAAACCCAGCTTTAAGACAGACCCAGCTTTAAGACAGACCCAGCTTTAAGACAGACCCAGCTTTAAGACAGACCCAGCTTTAAGACAGACCCAGCTTTAAGACAGACCCAGCTTTAAGACAGACCCAGCTTTAAGACAGACCCAGCTTTAAGACAGACCTGCCTTAAGACAGACCCAGCTTTAAGACAGACCCAGCTTTAAGACAGACCCAGCTTAAGACAGAAGACAGACCCAGCTTTAAGACAGACTTAAGACAGACCCAGCTTTAAGACAAACCCAGCTTTAAGACAGACCCAGCTTTAAGACAGACCCAGCTTTAAGACAGACCCAGCTTTTAAGACAGAGCTTTAAGACAAAACCCAGCTTTAAGACAGACCCAGCTTTAAGACAGACCCAGCTTTAAGACAGACCCTGCCTTAAGACAGACCCAGCTTTAAGACAGACCCTGCTTTAAGACAGACCCAAGACAGACCCAGCTTTAAGACAGACCCTGCTTTAAGACAGACCCAGCTTTAAGACAGACCCGCTTTAAGACAGACCCAGCTTTAAGACAGACCCAGCTTTAAGACAAACCCAGCTTTAAGACAGACCCAGCTTTAAGACAGACCCAGCTTTAAGACAAACCCAGCTTTAAGACAGACCCAGCTTTAAGACAGACCCAGCTTTAAGACAGACCCTGCTTTAAGACAGACCCAGCTTTAAGACAGACCCAGCTTTAAGACAGACCCAGCTTTAAGACAGACCCAGCTTTAAGACAGACCCAGCTTTTAAGACAGACCCAGCTTTAAGACAGACCCAGCTTTAAGACAGACCCAGCTTTAAGACAGACCCAGCTTTAAGACAGACCCAACTTTAAGACAGACCCAGCTTTTGAAGACAGGCTTTAAGACCCAGCTTTAAGACAGACCCAGCCTTAAGACAGACCCAGCTTTAAGACAAACCCAGCTTTAAGACAGACCCAGCTTTAAGACAGACCCAGCTTAAGACAGACCCAGCTTTAAGACAAACCCAGCTTTAAGACAGACCCAGCTTTAAGACAGACCCAGCTTTAAGACAGACCCAGCTTTAAGACAGACCCAGCTTTAAGACAGACCCTGCCTTAAGACAGACCCAGCTTTAAGACAGACCCAGCTTTAAGACAGACCCAGCTTTAAGACAGACCCTGCCTTAAGACAGACCCTGCCTTAAGACAGACCCAGCTTTAAGACAGACCCAGCTTTAAGACAGACCCAGCTTTAAGACAGACCCAGCTTTAAGACAAACCCAGCTTTAAGACAGACCCAGCTTTAAGACAGACCCTGCCTTAAGACAGACCCAGCTTTAAGACAGACCCAAGACAGACCCAGCTTTAAGACAGACCCAGCTTTAAGACAGACCCAGCTTTAAGACAGACCCAGCTTTAAAACAGACCCAGCTTTAAGACAGACCCAGCTTTAAGACAGACCCAGCTTTAAGACAGACCCAGCTTTAAGACAGACCCAGCTTTAAGACAGACCCAGCTTAAGACAGACCCAGCTTTAAGACAGACCAGCTTTAAGACAGACCCAGCTTTAAGACAGACCCAGCTTTAAGACAGACCCAGCTTTAAGACAGACCCAGCTTTAAGACAGACCCAGCTTTAAGACAGACCCAGCTTTAAGACAGACCCAGCTTTAAGACAGACCCAGCTTTAAGACAGACCCTGCCTTAAGACAGACCCTGCCTTAAGACAGACCCTGCCTTAAGACAGACCCAAGACAGACCCAGCTTTAAGACAAACCCAGCTTTAAGACAGACCCAGCTTTAAGACAGACCCTGCCTTAAGACAGACCCAGCTTTAAGACAAACCCAGCTTTAAGACAGACCCAGCTTTAAGACAGGCCCAGCTTTAAGACAGACCCAGCTTTAAGACAGACCCTGCCTTAAGACAGACCCTGCCTTAAGACAGACCCTGCCTTAAGACAGACCCAGCTTTAAGACAGACCCAGCTTTAAGACAGACCCTGCCTTAAGACAGACCCTGCCTTAAGACAGACCCAGCTTTAAGACAGACTTTAAGACAGACCCAGCTTTAAGACAGACCCAGCTTTAAGACAAACCCAGCTTTAAGACAGACCCAGCTATAAGACAGACCCAGCTTTAAGACAAACCCAGCTTTAAGACAGACCCTGCCTTAAGACAGACCCAGCTTTAAGACAGACCCAGCTTTAAGACAGACCCTGCTTTAAGACAGACCTAAGACAGACCCAGCTTTACGACAGACCCTGCCTTAAGACAGACCCAGCTTTAAGACAGACCCCGCTTTAAGACAGACCCAGCTTTAAGACAGACCCTGCCTTAAGACAGACCCAGCTTTAAGACAGACCCAGCTTTAAGACAAACCCAGCTTTAAGACAGACCCAGCTTTAAGACAGACCCAGCTTTAAGACAAACCCAGCTTTAAGACAGACCCAGCTTTAAGACAGACCCAGCTTTAAGACAGACCCAGCTTTAAGACAGACCCTGCCTTAAGACAGACCCAGCTTTAAGACAGACCCAGCTTTAAGACAGACCCAGCTTTAAGACAGACCCAGCTTTAAGACAGACCCAGCTTTAAGACAGACCCAGCTTTAAGACAGACCCAGCTTTAAGACAGACCCAGCTTTAAGACAGACCCAGCTTTAAGACAGACCCAGCTTTAAGACAGACCCAGCTTTAAGACAGACCCAGCTTTAAGACAGACCCAGCTTTAAGACAGACAGACCCAGCTTTAAGACAGACCCAGCTTTAAGACAGACCCAGACAGACTTTAAGACAGACCCAGCTTTAAGACAGACAAGACAGACCCAGCTTTAAGACAGACCCAGCTTTAAGACAGACCCAAGACAGACCCAGCTTTAAGACAGACCCAGCTTTAAGACAGACCCTGCCTTAAGACAGACCCAGCTTTAAGACAGACCCAGCTTTAAGACAGACCCAGCTTTAAGACAGACCCAGCTTTAAGACAGACCCAGCTTTAAGACAAACCCAGCTTTAAGACAGACCCAGCTTTAAGACAGACCCAGCTTTAAGACAGACCCAGCTTTAAGACAAACCCAGCTTTAAGACAGACCCAGCTTTAAGACAGACCCAGCTTTAAGACAGACCCAGCTTTAAGACAGACCCAGCTTTAAGACAGACCCCGCTTTAAGACAGACCCAGCTTTATGACAGACCCAGCTTTAATACAGACCCAGCTTTAAGACAGACCCTGCCTTAAGACAGACCCTGCCTTAAGACAGACCCAGCTTTAAGACAGACCCTGCCTTAAGACAGACCCAGCTTTAAGACAAACCCAGCTTTAAGACAGACCCAGCTTTAAGACAGACCCTGCCTTAAGACAGACCCAGCTTTAAGACTTTAAGACAGACCCAGCTTTAAGACAGACCCAGCTTTAAGACAGACCCAGCTTTAAGACAAACCCAGCTTTAAGACAGACCCAGCTTTAAGACAGACCCAGCTTTAAGACAGACCCTGCCTTAAGACAGACCCTGCCTTAAGACAGACCCTGCCTTAAGACAGACCCAGCTTTAAGACAGACCCAGCTTTAAGACAGACCCTGCCTTAAGACAGACCCTGCCTTAAGACAGACCCAGCTTTAAGACAGACCCAGCTTTAAGACAGACCCAGCTTTAAGACAGACCCAGCTTTAAGACAAACCCAGCTTTAAGACAGACCCAGCTTTAAGACAGACCCAGCTTTAAGACAGACCCAGCTTTAAGACAGACCTGCCTTAAGACAGACCCAGCTTTAAGACAGACCCAGCTTTAAGACAGACCCTGCTTTAAGACAGACCCAAGACAGACCCAGCTTTAAGACAGACCCTGCCTTAAGACAGACCCAGCTTTAAGACAGACCCCGCTTTAAGACAGACCCAGCTTTAAGACAGACCCAGCTTTAAGACAGACCCTGCCTTAAGACAGACCCAGCTTTAAGACAGACCCAGCTTTAAGACAAACCCAGCTTTAAGACAGACCCAGCTTTAAGACAGACCCAGCTTTAAGACAAACCCAGCTTTAAGACAGACCCAGCTTTAAGACAGACCCAGCTTTAAGACAGACCCAGCTTTAAGACAAACCCAGCTTTAAGACAGACCCAGCTTTAAGACAGACCCAGCTTTAAGACAGACCCAGCTTTAAGACAGACCCTGCCTTAAGACAGACCCAGCTTTAAGACAGACCCAGCTTTAAGACAAACCCAGCTTTAAGACAGACCCAGCTTTAAGACAGACCCAGCTTTAAGACAAACCCAGCTTTAAGACAGACCCAGCTTTAAGACAGACCCAGCTTTAAGACAGACCCAGCTTTAAGACAGACCCAGCTTTAAGACAGACCCAGCTTTAAGACAGACCCAGCTTTAAGACAGACCCAAGACAGACCCAGCTTTAAGACAGACCCAAGACAGACCCAGCTTTAAGACAGACCCAGCTTTAAGACAGACCCAAGACAGACCCAGCTTTAAGACAGACCCAAGACAGACCCAGCTTTAAGACAGACCCAGCTTTAAGACAGACCCAAGACAGACCCAGCTTTAAGACAGACCCAGCTTTAAGACAGACCCTGCCTTAAGACAGACCCAGCTTTAAGACAGACCCAGCTTTAAGACAAACCCAGCTTTAAGACAGACCCAGCTTTAAGACAGACCCAGCTTTAAGACAAACCCAGCTTTAAGACAGACCCAGCTTTAAGACAGACCCAGCTTTAAGACAAACCCAGCTTTAAGACAGACCCAGCTTTAAGACAACCCCAGCTTTAAGACAGACCCAGGTTTAGACAGACCCAGCTTTAAGACAGACCCAGCTTTAAGACAGACCCCGCTTTAAGACAGACCCAGCTTTGACAGACAGACCCAGCTTTAAGACAGACCCTGCCTTAAGACAGACCCTGCCTTAAGACAGACCCAGCTTTAAGACAGACCCTGCCTTAAGACAGACCCAGCTTTAAGACAAACCCAGCTTTAAGACAGACCCTGCCTTAAGACAGACCCAGCTTTAAGACAGACCCAAGACAGACCCAGCTTTAAGACAAACCCAGCTTTAAGACAGACCCAGCTTTAAGACAGACCCAGCTTTAAGACAGACCCAAGACAGACCCAGCTTTAAGACAAACCCAGCTTTAAGACAGACCCAGCTTTAAGACAGACCCAGCTTTAAGACAGACCCAGCTTTAAGACAAACACAGCTTTAAGACAGACCCAGCTTTAAGACAGACCCAGCTTTAAGACAGACCCAGCTTTAAGACAAACCCAGCTTTAAGACAGAACCTGCCTTAAGACAGACCCAGCTTTAAGACAGACCCAGCTTTAAGACAGACCCTGCTTTAAGACAGACCCAAGACAGACCCAGCTTTAAGACAGACCCTGCCTTAAGACAGACCCAGCTTTAAGACAGACCCCGCTTTAAGACAGACCCAGCTTTAAGACAGACCCAGCTTTAAGACAGACCCTGCCTTAAGACAGACCCAGCTTTAAGACAGACCCAGCTTTAAGACAAACCCAGCTTTAAGACAGACCCAGCTTTAAGACAGACCCAGCTTTAAGACAAACCCAGCTTTAAGACAGACCCAGCTTTAAGACAGACCCAGCTTTAAGACAGACCCAGCTTTAAGACAAACCCAGCTTTAAGACAGACCCAGCTTTAAGACAAACCCAGCTTTAAGACAGACCCAGCTTTAAGACAGACCCAGCTTTAAGACAGACCCCGCTTTAAGACAGACCCAGCTTTATGACAGACCCAGCTTTAAGACAGACCCAGCTTTAAGACAGACCCTGCCTTAAGACAGACCCTGCCTTAAGACAGACCCAGCTTTAAGACAGACCCTGCCTTAAGACAGACCCAGCTTTAAGACAAACCCAGCTTTAAGACAGACCCAGCTTTAAGACAGACCCAGCTTTAAGACAGACCCTGCCTTAAGACAGACCCTGCCTTAAGACAGACCCTGCCTTAAGACAGACCCAGCTTTAAGACAGACCCAGCTTTAAGACAGACCCTGCCTTAAGACAGACCCTGCCTTAAGACAGACCCAGCTTTAAGACAGACCCAGCTTTAAGACAGACCCAGCTTTAAGACAAACCCAGCTTTAAGACAGACCCAGCTTTAAGACAGACCCAGCTTTAAGACAGACCCAGCTTTAAGACAGACCCTGCCTTAAGACAGACCCAGCTTTAAGACAGACCCAGCTTTAAGACAGACCCAGCTTTAAGACAGACCCAGCTTTAAGACAGACCCTGCCTTAAGACAGACCCAGCTTTAAAACAGACCCAGCTTTAAGACAGACCCAGCTTTAAGACAGACCCAGCTTTAAGACAGACCCTGCCTTAAGACAGACCCTGCCTTAAGACAGACCCAGCTTTAAGACAGACCCAGCTTTAAGACAGACCCAGCTTTAAGACAGACTCTGCCTTAAGACAGACCCAGCTTTAAGACAAACCCAGCTTTAAGACAGACCCAGCTTTAAGACAGACCCAGCTTTAAGACAGACCCAGCTTTAAGACAGACCCAAGACAGACCCAGCTTTAAGACAAACCCAGCTTTAAGACAGACCCAGCTTTAAGACAGACCCAGCTTTAAGACAGACCCTGCCTTAAGACAGACCCAGCTTTAAGACAGACCCTGCTTTAAGACAGACCCAAGACAGACCCAGCATTAAGACAGACCCTGCCTTAAGACAGACCCAGCTTTAAGACAGACCCCGCTTTAAGACAGACCCAGCTTTAAGACAGACCCAGCTTTAAGACAAACCCAGCTTTAAGACAGACCCAGCTTTAAGACAGACCCAGCTTTAAGACAAACCCAGCTTTAAGACAGACCCAGCTTTAAGACAGACCCAGCTTTAAGACAGACCCAAGACAGACCCAGCTTTAAGACAAACCCAGCTTTAAGACAGACCCAGCTTTAAGACAGACCCAGCTTTAAGACAGACCCTGCCTTAAGACAGACCCAGCTTTAAGACAGACCCTGCTTTAAGACAGACCCAAGACAGACCCAGCTTTAAGACAGACCCTGCCTTAAGACAGACCCAGCTTTAAGACAGACCCCGCTTTAAGACAGACCCAGCTTTAAGACAGACCCAGCTTTAAGACAAACCCAGCTTTAAGACAGACCCAGCTTTAAGACAGACCCAGCTTTAAGACAAACCCAGCTTTAAGACAAACCCAGCTTTAAGACAGACCCAGCTTTAAGACAGACATAAGAACAGACCCAGCTTTAAGACAGACCCAGCTTTAAGACAAACCCAGCTTTAAGACAGACCCAGCTTTAAGACAGACCCAGCTTTTAAGACAAACCCAGCTTTAAGACAGACCCAGCTTTAAGACAGACCCAGCTTTAAGACAGACCCAGCTTTAAGACAGACCCAACTTTAAGACAGACCCAGCTTTATGACAGACCAGGCTTTAAGACAGACCCAGCTTTAAGACAGACCCTGCCTTAAGACAGACCCAGCTTTAAGACAGACCCAGCTTTAAGACAGAGACTTAAGACAGACCCAGCTTTAAGACAAACCCAGCTTTAAGACAGACCCAGCTTTAAGACAGACCCAGCTTTAAGACAAACCCAGCTTTAAGACAGACCCAGCTTTAAGACAGACCCAGCTTTAAGACAGACCCTGCCTTAAGACAGACCCTGCCTTAAGACAGACCCAGCTTTAAGACAGACCCAGCTTTAAGACAGACCCTGCCTTAAGACAGACCCTGCCTTAAGACAGACCCAGCTTTAAGACAGACCCAGCTTTAAGACAGACCCAGCTTTAAGACAGACCCAGCTTTAAGACAAACCCAGCTTTAAGACAGACCCAGCTTTAAGACAGACCCAGCTTTAAGACAAACCCAGCTTTAAGACAGACCCTGCCTTAAGACAGACCCAGCTTTAAGACAGACCCAGCTTTAAGACAGACCCAGCTTTAAGACAGACCCAGCTTTAAGACAGACCCTGCCTTAAGACAGACCCAGCTTTAAGACAGACCCTGCTTTAAGACAGACCCAAGACAGACCCAGCTTTAAGACAGACCCTGCCTTAAGACAGACCCAGCTTTAAGACAGACCCCGCTTTAAGACAGACCCAGCTTTAAGACAGACCCAGCTTTAAGACAAACCCAGCTTTAAGACAGACCCAGCTTTAAGACAGACCCAGCTTTAAGACAAACCCAGCTTTAAGACAGACCCAGCTTTAAGACAGACCCAGCTTTAAGACAGACCCTGCCATAAGAACAGACCCAGCTTTAAGACAGACCCAGCTTTAAGACAAACCCAGCTTTAAGACAGACCCAGCTTTAAGACAGACCCAGCTTTTAAGACAAACCCAGCTTTAAGACAGACCCAGCTTTAAGACAGACCCAGCTTTAAGACAGACCCAGCTTTAAGACAGACCCAACTTTAAGACAGACCCAGCTTTATGACAGACCAGGCTTTAAGACAGACCCAGCTTTAAGACAGACCCTGCCTTAAGACAGACCCAGCTTTAAGACAGACCCAGCTTTAAGACAGACCCTGCCTTAAGACAGACCCAGCTTTAAGACAAACCCAGCTTTAAGACAGACCCAGCTTTAAGACAGACCCAGCTTTAAGACAAACCCAGCTTTAAGACAGACCCAGCTTTAAGACAGACCCAGCTTTAAGACAGACCCTGCCTTAAGACAGACCCTGCCTTAAGACAGACCCAGCTTTAAGACAGACCCAGCTTTAAGACAGACCTTAAGACAGACCCTTTAAGACAGACCCAGCTTTAAGACAGACCCAGCTTTAAGACAGACCCAGCTTTAAGACAGACCCAGCTTTAAGACAAACCCAGCTTTAAGACAGACCCAGCTTTAAGACAGACCCAGCTTTAAGACAGACCCAGCTTTAAGACAGACCCAGCTTTAAGACAGACCCAGCTTTAAGACAGACCCAGCTTTAAGACAGACCCAGCTTTAAGACAGACCCAGCTTTAAGACAGACCCTGCCTTAAGACAGACCCAGCTTTAAGACAGACCCAGCTTTAAGACAGACCCAGCTTTAAGACAGACCCTGCCTTAAGACAGACTTAAGACAGACCCAGCTTTAAGACAGACCCAAGACAGACCCAGCTTTTTAAGACAGACCCAGCTTTAAGACAGACCCAGCTTTAAGACAGACCCAGCTTTAAGACAGACCCAGCTTTAAGACAGACCCAGCTTTAAGACAGACCCAGCTTTAAGACAGACCCAGCTTTTTAAGACAGACCCAGCTTTAAGACAGACCCTGCTTTAAGACAGACCCAGCTTTAAGACAGACCCAGCTTTAAGACAGACCCTGCTTTAAGACAGACCCAGCTTTAAGACAGACCCAGCTTTAAGACAGACCCAGCTTTAAGACAGACCCAGCTTTAAGACAGACCCAGCTTTAAGACAGACCCAGCTTTAAGACAGACCCAGCTTTAAGACAGACCCAGCTTTAAGACAGACCCAGCTTTAAGACAGACCCAGCTTTAAGACAGACCCAGCTTAAGACAGACCCTGCTTTAAGACAGACCCAGCTTTAAGACAGACCCAGCTTTAAGACAGACCCAGCTTTAAGACAGACCCAGCTTTAAGACAGACCCTGCCTTAAGACAGACCCAGCTTTAAGACAGACCCAGCTTTAAGACAGACCCAGCTTTAAGACAGACCCAGCTTTAAGACAGACCCAGCTTTAAGACAGACCCTGCCTTAAGACAGACCCTGCTTTAAGACAGACCCAGCTTTAAGACAGACCCAGCTTTAAGACAGACCCAGCTTAAGACAGACCCTGCCTTAAGACAGACCCTGCCTTAAGACAGACCCAGCTTTAAGACAGACCCAGCTTTAAGACAGACCCAGCTTTAAGACAGACCCAGCTTTAAGACAGACCCAGCTTTAAGACAGACCCAGCTTTAAGACAGACCCAGCTTTAAGACAAACCCAGCTTTAAGACAGACCCAGCTTTAAGACAGACCCAGCTTTAAGACAGACCCAGCTTTAAGACAGACCCTGCCTTAAGACAGACCCAGCTTTAAGACAGACCCTGCCTTAAGACAGACCCAGCTTTAAGACAGACCCAGCTTTAAGACAGACCCAGCTTTAAGACAGACCCTGCCTTAAGACAGACCCAGCTTTAAGACAGACCCAGCTTTAAGACAGACCCAGCTTTAAGACAGACCCAGCTTTAAGACAGACCCAGCTTTAAGACAGACCCAGCTTTAAGACAGACCCAGCTTTAAGACAGACCCAGCTTTAAGACAGACCCAGCTTTAAGACAGACCCTGCTTTAAGACAGACCCAGCTTTAAGACAGACCCAGCTTTAAGACAGACCCAGCTTTAAGACAGACCCAGCTTTAAGACAGACCCAGCTTTAAGACAAACCCAGCTTTAAGAAAGACCCAGCTTTAAGACAGACCCAGCTTTAAGACAGACCCAGCTTTAAGACAGACCCCGCTTTAAGACAGACCCAAGACAGACCCAGCTTTAAGACAGACCCAGCTTTAAGACAGACAGACCCAGCTTTAAGACAGACCCAGCTTTAAGACAGACCCAAGACAGACCCAAGACAGACCCAGCTTTAAGACAGACAAGACAGACCCAGCTTTAAGACAGACCCAGCTTTAAGACAGACCCAGCTTTAAGACAGACCCAGCTTTAAGACAGACCCTGCTTTAAGACAGACCCAGCTTTAAGACAGACCCAGCTTTAAGACAGACCCAGCTTTAAGACAGACCCAGCTTTAAGACAGACCCAGCTTTAAGACAAACCCAGCTTTAAGACAGACCCAGCTTTAAGACAGACCCAGCTTTAAGACAGACCCAGCTTTAAGACAAACCCAGCTTTAAGACAGACCCAGCTTTAAGACAGACCCAGCTTTAAGACAGACCCAGCTTTAAGACAGACCCAGCTTTAAGACAGACCCAGCTTTAAGACAGACCCAGCTTTAAGACAGACCCAGCTTTAAGACAGACCCAGCTTTAAGACAGACCCTGCCTTAAGACAGACCCTGCCTTAAGACAGACCCAGCTTTAAGACAGACCCTGCCTTAAGACAGACCCAGCTTTAAGACAACCCAGCTTTAAGACAGACCCAGCTTTAAGACAGACCCTGCCTTTAAGACAGACCCAGCTTTAAGACAGACCCTTTAAGACAGACCCAGCTTTAAGACAGACCCAGCTTTAAGACAGAGCTTTAAGACAAACCCAGCTTTAAGACAGACCCAGCTTTAAGACAGACCCAGCTTTAAGACAGACCCAGCTTTAAGACAGACCCTGCCTTAAGACAGACCCAGCTTTAAGACAGACCCAGCTTTAAGACAGACCCAGCTTTAAGACAGACCCAGCTTTAAGACAGACCCAGCTTTAAGACAGACCCAGCTTTAAGACAGACCCAGCTTTAAGACAGACCCAGCTTTAAGACAGACCCAGCTTTAAGACAGACCCAGCTTTAAGACAGACCCAGCTTTAAGACAGACCCAGCTTTAAGACAGACCTGCCTTAAGACAGACCCAGCTTTAAGACAGACCCAGCTTTAAGACAGACCCAGCTTTAAGACAGACCCAAGACAGACCCAGCTTTAAGACAGACCCTGCCTTAAGACAGACCCAGCTTTAAGACAGACCCCGCTTTAAGACAGACCCAGCTTTAAGACAGACCCAGCTTTAAGACAGACCCTGCCTTAAGACAGACCCAGCTTTAAGACAGACCCAGCTTTAAGACAGACCCAGCTTTAAGAAACCCAGCTTTAAGACAGACCCAGCTTTAAGACAGACCCAGCTTTAAGACAGACCCAGCTTTAAGACAGACCCAGCTTTAAGACAGACCCAGCTTTAAGACAGACCCAGCTTTAAGACAGACCCAGCTTTAAGACAGACCCAGCTTTAAGACAGACCCAGCTTTAAGACAGACCCAGCTTTAAGACAGACCCTGCCTTAAGACAGACCCAGCTTTAAGACAGACCCAGCTTTAAGACAAACCCAGCTTTAAGACAGACCCAGCTTTAAGACAGACCCAGCTTTAAGACAAACCCAGCTTTAAGACAGACCCAGCTTTAAGACAGACCCAGCTTTAAGACAGACCCAGCTTTAAGACAGACCCAGCTTTAAGACAGACCCAGCTTTAAGACAGACCCAGCTTTAAGACAGACCCAGCTTTAAGACAGACCCAAGACAGACCCAGCTTTAAGACAGACCCAAGACAGACCCAGCTTTAAGACAGACCCAGCTTTAAGACAGACCCAAGACAGACCCAAGACAGACCCAGCTTTAAGACAGACCCAAGACAGACCCAGCTTTAAGACAGACCCAGCTTTAAGACAGACCCAAGACAGACCCAGCTTTAAGACAGACCCAGCTTTAAGACAGACCCTGCCTTTAAGACAGACCCAGCTTTAAGACAGACCCAGCTTTAAGACAAACCCAGCTTTAAGACAGACCCAGCTTTAAGACAGACCCAGCTTTAAGACAAACCCAGCTTTAAGACAGACCCAGCTTTAAGACAGACCCAGCTTTAAGACAAACCCAGCTTTAAGACAGACCCAGCTTTAAGACAACCCCAGCTTTAAGACAGACCCAGGTTTAGACAGACCCAGCTTTAAGACAGACCCAGCTTTAAGACAGACCCCGCTTTAAGACAGACCCAGCTTTATGACAGACCCACCTTTAATACAGACCCAGCTTTAAGACAGACCCTGCCTTAAGACAGACCCTGCCTTAAGACAGACCCAGCTTTAAGACAGACCCTGCCTTAAGACAGACCCAGCTTTAAGACAAACCCAGCTTTAAGACAGACCCAGCTTTAAGACAGACCCAGCTTTAAGACAAACCCAGCTTTAAGACAGACCCAAGACAGACCCAGCTTTAAGACAAACCCAGCTTTAAGACAGACCCAGCTTTAAGACAGACCCAGCTTTAAGACAGACCCTGCTTTAAGACAGACCCAGCTTTAAGACAGACCCAGCTTTAAGACAGACCCAGCTTTAAGACAGACCCAGCTTTAAGACAGACCCAGCTTTAAGACAGACCCAGCTTTAAGACAGACCCAGCTTTAAGACAGACCCAGCTTTAAGACAGACCCAGCTTTAAGACAGACCCAGCTTTAAGACAGAACCTGCTTTAAGACAGACCCAGCTTTAAGACAGACCCAGCTTTAAGACAGACCCAGCTTTAAGACAGACCCAAGACAGACCCAGCTTTAAGACAGACCCTGCCTTTAAGACAGACCCAGCTTTAAGACAGACCCAGCTTTAAGACAGACCCAGCTTTAAGACAGACCCAGCTTTAAGACAGACCCAGCCTTAAGACAGACCCAGCTTTAAGACAGACCCAGCTTTAAGACAGACCCAGCTTTAAGACAGACCCAGCTTTAAGACAGACCCAGCTTTAAGACAGACCCAGCTTTAAGACAGACCCAGCTTTAAGACAGACCCAGCTTTAAGACAGACCCAGCTTTAAGACAAACCCAGCTTTAAGACAGACCCAGCTTTAAGACAGACCCAGCTTTAAGACAGACCCAGCTTTAAGACAGACCCAGCTTTAAGACAGACCCAGCTTTAAGACAGACCCAGCTTTATGACAGACCCAGCTTTAAGACAGACCCAGCTTTAAGACAGACCCAGCTTTAAGACAGACCCAGACCCAGCTTTAAGACAGACCCTGCCTTAAGACAGACCCAGCTTTAAGACAAACCCAGCTTTAAGACAGACCCAGCTTTAAGACAGACCCAGCTTTAAGACAGACCCAGCTTTAAGACAGACCCAGCTTTAAGACAGACCCAGCTTTAAGACAGACCCAGCTTTAAGACAGACCCAGCTTTAAGACAGACCCAGCCTTTAAGACAGACCCTGCCTTAAGACAGACCCAGCTTTAAGACAGACCCAGCTTTAAGACAGACCCAGCTTTAAGACAGACCCAGCTTTAAGACAGACCCAGCTTTAAGACAGACCCAGCTTTAAGACAGACCCAGCTTTAAGACAGACCCAGCTTTAAGACAGACCCAGCTTTAAGACAGACCCAGCTTTAAGACAGACCCAGCTTTAAGACAAACCCAGCTTTAAGACAGACCCTGCCTTAAGACAGACCCAGCTTTAAGACAGACCCAGCTTTAAGACAGACCCAGCTTTAAGACAGACCCAGCTTTAAGACAGACCCTGCCTTAAGACAGACCCAGCTTTAAGACAGACCCAGCTTTAAGACAGACCCAGCTTTAAGACAGACCCAGCTTTAAGACAGACTCAGCCTTAAGACAGACCCAGCTTTAAGACAGACCCAGCTTTAAGACAGACCCAGCTTTAAGACAGACCCAGCTTTAAGACAGACCCAGCTTTTTAAGACAGACCCAGCTTTAAGACAAACCCAGCTTTAAGACAGACCCAGCTTTAAGACAGACCCAGCTTTAAGACAGACCCAGCTTTAAGACAGACCCAGCTTTAAGACAGACCCTGCTTTAAGACAGACCCAAGACAGACCCAGCTTTAAGACAGACCCTGCCTTAAGACAGACCCAGCTTTAAGACAGACCCCGCTTTAAGACAGACCCAGCTTTAAGACAGACCCAGCTTTAAGACAGACCCAGCTTTAAGACAGACCCAGCTTTAAGACAGACCCAGCTTTAAGACAAACCCAGCTTTAAGACAGACCCAGCTTTAAGACAGACCCAGCTTTAAGACAGACCCAAGACAGACCCAGCTTTAAGACAGACCCAGCTTTAAGACAGACCCAGCTTTAAGACAGACCCAGCTTTAAGACAGACCCTGCCTTAAGACAGACCCAGCTTTAAGACAGACCCAGCTTTAAGACAGACCCTTAAGACAGACCCAGCTTTAAGACAGACCCTGCCTTAAGACAGACCCAGCTTTAAGACAGACCCTGCTTTAAGACAGACCCAGCTTTAAGACAGACCCAGCTTTAAGACAAACCCAGCTTTAAGACAGACCCAGCTTTAAGACAGACCCAGCTTTAAGACAGACCCAGCTTTAAGACAGACCCAGCTTTAAGACAGACCCAGCTTTAAGACAGACCCTGCCATAAGACAGACCCAGCTTTAAGACAGACCCAGCTTTAAGACAGACCCAGCTTTAAGACAGACCCAGCTTTAAGACAGACCCAGCTTTAAGACAAACCCAGCTTTAAGACAGACCCAGCTTTAAGACAGACCCAGCTTTAAGACAGACCCAGCTTTAAGACAGACCCAGCTTTAAGACAGACCCAGCTTTAAGACAGACCAGCTTTAAGACAGACCCAGCTTTAAGACAGACCCAGCTTAAGACAGACCCAGCTTTAAGACAGACCCAGCTTTAAGACAGAACCTTAAGACAGACCCAGCTTTAAGACAAACCCAGCTTTAAGACAGACCCAGCTTTAAGACAGACCCAGCTTTAAGACAGACCCAGCTTTAAGACAGACCCAGCTTTAAGACAGACCCAGCTTTAAGACAGACCCAGCCTTAAGACAGACCCTGCCTTAAGACAGACCCAGCTTTAAGACAGACCCAGCTTTAAGACAGACCCTGCCTTAAGACAGACCCTGCCTTAAGACAGACCCAGCTTTAAGACAGACCCAGCTTTAAGACAGACCCAGCTTTAAGACAGACCCAGCTTTAAGACAAACCCAGCTTTAAGACAGACCCAGCTTTAAGACAGACCCAGCTTTAAGACAGACCCAGCTTTAAGACAGACCCTGCCTTTAAGACAGACCCAGCTTTAAGACAGACCCAGCTTTAAGACAGACCCAGCTTTAAGACAGACCCAGCTTTAAGACAGACCCAGCTTAAGACAGACCCAGCTTTAAGACAGACCCTGCTTTAAGACAGACCCAGCTTTAAGACAGACCCTGCCTTAAGACAGACCCAGCTTTAAGACAGACCCTGCCAGCTTTAAGACAGACCCAGCTTTAAGACAGACCCAGCTTTAAGACAGACCCAGCTTTAAGACAAACCCAGCTTTAAGACAGACCCAGCTTTAAGACAGACCCAGCTTTAAGACAGACCCAGCTTTAAGACAGACCCTGCTTTAAGACAGACCCAGCTTTAAGACAGACCCAGCTTTAAGACAGACCCAGCTTTAAGACAGACCCAGCTTTAAGACAGACCCAGCTTTAAGACAAACCCAGCTTTAAGACAGACCCAGCTTTAAGACAGACCCAGCTTTAAGACAGACCCAGCTTTAAGACAGACCCAGCTTTAAGACAGACCCAGCTTTAAGACAGACCAGCTTTAAGACAGACCCAGCTTTAAGACAGACCCAGCTTTAAGACAGACCCAGCTTTAAGACAGACCCAGCTTTAAGACAGACCCAGCTTAAGACAGACCCAGCTTTAAGACAGACCCAGCTTTAAGACAGACCCAGCTTTAAGACAGACCCAGCTTTAAGACAGACCCAGCTTTAAGACAGACCCAGCTTTAAGACAGACCCAGCTTTAAGACAGACCCTGCCTTAAGACAGACCCAGCTTTAAGACAGACCCAGCTTTAAGACAGACCCTGCCTTAAGACAGACCCTGCCTTAAGACAGACCCAGCTTTAAGACAGACCCAGCTTTAAGACAGACCCAGCTTTAAGACAGACCCAGCTTTAAGACAAACCCAGCTTTAAGACAGACCCAGCTTTAAGACAGACCCAGCTTTAAGACAGACCCAGCTTTAAGACAGACCCAGCTTAAGACAGACCCAGCTTTAAGACAGACCCAGCTTTAAGACAGACCCAGCTTTAAGACAGACCCAGCTTTAAGACAGAAGACAGACCCAGCTTTAAGACAGACCCAGCTTTAAGACAGACCCAGCTTTAAGACAGACCCAGCTTTAAGACAGACCCTGCCTTAAGACAGACCCAGCTTTAAGACAGACCCAGCTTTAAGACAGACCCAGCTTTAAGACAGAAGACAGACCCAGCTTTAAGACAGACCCAGCTTTAAGACAGACCCAGCTTTAAGACAGACCCAGCTTTAAGACAGACCCAGCTTTAAGACAGACCCAGCTTTAAGACAGACCCAGCTTTAAGACAGACCCTGCCTTAAGACAGACCCAGCTTTAAGACAGACCCCAGACAGACCCAGCTTTAAGACAGACCCCTTTAAGACAGACCCAGCTTTAAGACAGACCCAGCTTTAAGACAGACCCAGCTTTAAGACAGACCCTGCCTTAAGACAGACCCAGCTTTAAGACAAACCCAGCTTTAAGACAGACCCAGCTTTAAGACAGACCCAGCTTTAAGACAGACCCAGCTTTAAGACAGACCCTGCCTTAAGACAGACCCTGCCTTAAGACAGACCCTGCCTTAAGACAGACCCAGCTTTAAGACAGACCCAGCTTTAAGACAGACCCTGCCTTAAGACAGACCCTGCCTTAAGACAGACCCAGCTTTAAGACAGACCCAGCTTTAAGACAGACCCAGCTTTAAGACAGACCCAGCTTTAAGACAGCTTTAAGACAGACCCAGCTATAAGACAGACCCAGCTTTAAGACAAACCCAGCTTTAAGACAGACCCTGCCTTAAGACAGACCCAGCTTTAAGACAGACCCAGCTTTAAGACAGACCCTGCTTTAAGACAGACTAAGACAGACCCAAGACAGACCCTGCCTTAAGACAGACCCAGCTTTAAGACAGACCCAGCTTTAAGACAGACCCAGCTTTAAGACAGACCCTGCCTTAAGACAGACCCAGCTTTAAGACAGACCCAGCTTTAAGACAAACCCAGCTTTAAGACAGACCCAGCTTTAAGACAGACCCAGCTTTAAGACAGACCCAGCTTTAAGACAGACCCAGCTTTAAGACAGACCCAGCTTTAAGACAGACCCAGCTTTAAGACAGACCCTGCCTTAAGACAGACCCAGCTTTAAGACAGACCCAGCTTTAAGACAAACCCAGCTTTAAGACAGACCCAGCTTTAAGACAGACCCAGCTTTAAGACAAACCCAGCTTTAAGAAAGACCCGGCTTTAAGACAGACCCAGCTTTAAGACAGACCCAGCTTTAAGACAGACCCCGCTTTAAGACAGACCCAGCTTTATGACAGACCCAGCTTTAAGACAGACCCAGCTTTAAGACAGACAGACCCAGCTTTAAGACAGACCCAGCTTTAAGACAGACCCAGACAGACCCTTTAAGACAGACCCAGCTTTAAGACAGACCCTTTAAGACAGACCCAGCTTTAAGACAGACCCAGCTTTAAGACAGACCCAGCTTTAAGACAGACCCAGCTTTAAGACAGACCCTGCCTTAAGACAGACCCAGCTTTAAGACAGACCCAGCTTTAAGACAGACCCAGCTTTAAGACAGACCCAGCTTTAAGACAGACCCAGCTTTAAGACAGACCCAGCTTTAAGACAGACCCAGCTTTAAGACAGACCCAGCTTTAAGACAGACCCAGCTTTAAGACAAACCCAGCTTTAAGACAGACCCAGCTTTAAGACAGACCCAGCTTTAAGACAGACCCCGCTTTAAGACAGACCCAGCTTTATGACAGACCCAGCTTTAATACAGACCCAGCTTTAAGACAGACCCTGCCTTAAGACAGACCCTGCCTTAAGACAGACCCAGCTTTAAGACAGACCCTGCCTTAAGACAGACCCAGCTTTAAGACAAACCCAGCTTTAAGACAGACCCAGCTTTAAGACAGACCCTGCCTTAAGACAGACCCAGCTTTAAGACAAACCCAGCTTTAAGACAGACCCAGCTTTAAGACAGACCCAGCTTTAAGACAGACCCAGCTTTAAGACAAACCCAGCTTTAAGACAGACCCAGCTTTAAGACAGACCCAGCTTTAAGACAGACCCTGCCTTAAGACAGACCCTTTAAGACAGACCCTGCCTTAAGACAGACCCAGCTTTAAGACAGACCCAGCTTTAAGACAGACCCTGCCTTAAGACAGACCCTGCCTTAAGACAGACCCAGCTTTAAGACAGACCCAGCTTTAAGACAGACCCAGCTTTAAGACAGACCCAGCTTTAAGACAAACCCAGCTTTAAGACAGACCCAGCTTTAAGACAGACCCAGCTTTAAGACAGACCCAGCTTTAAGACAGACCCTGCCTTAAGACAGACCCAGCTTTAAGACAGACCCAGCTTTAAGACAGACCCTGCTTTAAGACAGACCCAAGACAGACCCAGCTTTAAGACAGACCCTGCCTTAAGACAGACCCAGCTTTAAGACAGACCCCGCTTTAAGACAGACCCAGCTTTAAGACAGACCCAGCTTTAAGACAGACCCTGCCTTAAGACAGACCCAGCTTTAAGACAGACCCAGCTTTAAGACAAACCCAGCTTTAAGACAGACCCAGCTTTAAGACAGACCCAGCTTTAAGACAAACCCAGCTTTAAGACAGACCCAGCTTTAAGACAGACCCAGCTTTAAGACAGACCCAGCTTTAAGACAGACCCAGCTTTAAGACAGACCCAGCTTTAAGACAGACCCAGCTTTAAGACAGACCCAGCTTTAAGACAGACCCAGCTTTAAGACAGACCCTGCCTTAAGACAGACCCAGCTTTAAGACAGACCCAGCTTTAAGACAGACCCAGCTTTAAGACAGACCCAGCTTTAAGACAGACCCAGCTTTAAGACAAACCCAGCTTTAAGAAAGACCCGGCTTTAAGACAGACCCAGCTTTAAGACAGACCCAGCTTTAAGACAGACCCCGCTTTAAGACAGACCCAGCTTTATGACAGACCCAGCTTTAAGACAGACCCAGCTTTAAGACAGACCCAAGACAGACCCAGCTTTAAGACAGACCCAAGACAGACCCAGCTTTAAGACAGACCCAGCTTTAAGACAGACCCAAGACAGACCCAAGACAGACCCAGCTTTAAGACAGACCCAAGACAGACCCAGCTTTAAGACAGACCCAGCTTTAAGACAGACCCAAGACAGACCCAGCTTTAAGACAGACCCAGCTTTAAGACAGACCCTGCCTTAAGACAGACCCAGCTTTAAGACAGACCCAGCTTTAAGACAAACCCAGCTTTAAGACAGACCCAGCTTTAAGACAGACCCAGCTTTAAGACAAACCCAGCTTTAAGACAGACCCAGCTTTAAGACAGACCCAGCTTTAAGACAGACCCAGCTTTAAGACAGACCCAGCTTTAAGACAGACCCAGCTTTAAGACAGACCCAGCTTTAAGACAGACCCAGCTTTAAGACAGACCCAGCTTTAAGACAAACCCAGCTTTAAGACAGACCCAGCTTTAAGACAGACCCAGCTTTAAGACAGACCCAGCTTTAAGACAGACCCTGCCTTAAGACAGACCCTTTAAGACAGACCCAGCTTTAAGACAGACCCAGCTTTAAGACAGACCCAGCTTTAAGACAAACCCAGCTTTAAGACAGACCCAGCTTTAAGACAGACCCTGCCTTAAGACAGACCCAGCTTTAAGACAAACCCAGCTTTAAGACAGACCCAAGACAGACCCAGCTTTAAGACAAACCCAGCTTTAAGACAGACCCAGCTTTAAGACAGACCCAGCTTTAAGACAGACCCAAGACAGACCCAGCTTTAAGACAGACCCAGCTTTAAGACAGACCCAGCTTTAAGACAGACCCAGCTTTAAGACAAACACAGCTTTAAGACAGACCCAGCTTTAAGACAGACCCAGCTTTAAGACAGACCCAGCTTTAAGACAAACCCAGCTTTAAGACAGACCCTGCCTTAAGACAGACCCAGCTTTAAGACAGACCCAGCTTTAAGACAGACCCTGCTTTAAGACAGACCCAAGACAGACCCAGCTTTAAGACAGACCCAGCCTTAAGACAGACCCAGCTTTAAGACAGACCCCGCTTTAAGACAGACCCAGCTTTAAGACAGACCCAGCTTTAAGACAGACCCTGCCTTAAGACAGACCCAGCTTTAAGACAGACCCAGCTTTAAGACAAACCCAGCTTTAAGACAGACCCAGCTTTAAGACAGACCCAGCTTTAAGACAAACCCAGCTTTAAGACAGACCCAGCTTTAAGACAGACCCAGCTTTAAGACAGACCCAGCTTTAAGACAGACCCAGCTTTAAGACAGACCCAGCTTTAAGACAAACCCAGCTTTAAGACAGACCCAGCTTTAAGACAGACCCAGCTTTAAGACAGACCCAGCTTTAAGACAGACCCAGCTTTAAGACAGACCCAGCTTTAAGACAGACCCAGCTTTAAGACAGACCCTGCCTTAAGACAGACCCTGCCTTAAGACAGACCCAGCTTTAAGACAGACCCAGCTTTAAGACAGACCCAGCTTTAAGACAAACCCAGCTTTAAAACAGACCCAGCTTTAAGACAGACCCTGCCTTAAGACAGACCCAGCTTTAAGACAAACCCAGCTTTAAGACAGACCCAGCTTTAAGACAGACCCAGCTTTAAGACAGACCCAGCTTTAAGACAGACCCTGCCTTAAGACAGACCCTGCCTTAAGACAGACCCTGCCTTAAGACAGACCCAGCTTTAAGACAGACCCAGCTTTAAGACAGACCCTGCCTTAAGACAGACCCTGCCTTAAGACAGACCCAGCTTTAAGACAGACCCAGCTTTAAGACAGACCCAGCTTTAAGACAAACCCAGCTTTAAGACAGACCCAGCTTTAAGACAGACCCAGCTTTAAGACAAACCCAGCTTTAAGACAGACCCTGCCTTAAGACAGACCCAGCTTTAAGACAGACCCAGCTTTAAGACAGACCCTGCTTTAAGACAGACCCAAGACAGACCCAGCTTTAAGACAGACCCTGCCTTAAGACAGACCCAGCTTTAAGACAGACCCCGCTTTAAGACAGACCCAGCTTTAAGACAGACCCTGCCTTAAGACAGACCCAGCTTTAAGACAGACCCAGCTTTAAGACAAACCCAGCTTTAAGACAGACCCAGCTTTAAGACAGACCCAGCTTTAAGACAAACCCAGCTTTAAGACAGACCCAGCTTTAAGACAGACCCAGCTTTAAGACAGACCCAGCTTTAAGACAGTCCCTGCCTTAAGACAGACCCAGCTTTAAGACAGACCCAGCTTTAAGACAAACCCAGCTTTAAGACAGACCCAGCTTTAAGACAGACCCAGCTTTAAGACAAACCCAGCTTTAAGAAAGACCCGGCTTTAAGACAGACCCAGCTTTAAGACAGACCCAGCTTTAAGACAGACCCCGCTTTAAGACAGACCCAGCTTTATGACAGACCCAGCTTTAAGACAGACCCAGCTTTAAGACAGACCCAAGACAGACCCAGCTTTAAGACAGACCCAAGACAGACCCAGCTTTAAGACAGACCCAGCTTTAAGACAGACCCAAGACAGACCCAAGACAGACCCAGCTTTAAGACAGACCCAAGACAGACCCAGCTTTAAGACAGACCCTGCCTTAAGACAGACCCAGCTTTAAGACAGACCCAGCTTTAAGACAAACCCAGCTTTAAGACAGACCCAGCTTTAAGACAGACCCAGCTTTAAGACAAACCCAGCTTTAAGACAGACCCAGCTTTAAGACAGACCCAGCTTTAAGACAAACCCAGCTTTAAGACAGACCCAGCTTTAAGACAGACCCAGCTTTAAGACAGACCCAGCTTTAAGACAGACCCAGCTTTAAGACAGACCCAGCTTTAAGACAGACCCAGCTTTAAGACAGACCCAGCTTTAAGACAGACCCAGCTTTAAGACAGACCTTAAGACAGCTTTAAGACAGACCCAGAGACAGACCCTGCCTTAAGACAGACCCAGCTTTAAGACAGACCCAGCTTTAAGACAGACCAGCTTTAAGACAGACCCAGCTTTAAGACAGACCCAGCTTTAAGACAGACCCAGCTTTAAGACAGACCCAGCTTTAAGACAGACCCAGCTTTAAGAGCTTTAAGACAGACCCAGCTTTAAGACAGACCCAGCTTTAAGACAGACCCAGCTTTAAGACAGACCCAGCTTTAAGACAGACCCAGCTTTAAGACAGACCCTGCCTTAAGACAGACCCTGCCTTAAGACAGACCCTGCCTTAAGACAGACCCAGCTTTAAGACAGACCCAGCTTTAAGACAAACCCAGCTTTAAGACAGACCCAGCTTTAAGACAGACCCAGCTTTAAGACAGACCCAGCTTTAAGACAGACCCAGCTTTAAGACAGACCCAGCTTTAAGACAGACCCAGCTTTAAGACAGACCAGCTTTAAGACAGACCCAGCTTTAAGACAGACCCAGCTTTAAGACAGACCCAGCTTTAAGACAGACCCAGCTTTAAGACAGACCCAGCTTTAAGACAGACCCTGCTTTAAGACAGACCCAAGACAGACCCAGCTTTAAGACAGACCCTGCCTTAAGACAGACCCAGCTTTAAGACAGACCCCGCTTTAAGACAGACCCAGCTTTAAGACAGACCCAGCTTTAAGACAGACCCTGCCTTAAGACAGACCCAGCTTTAAGACAGACCCAGCTTTAAGACAGACCCAGCTTTAAGACAGACCCAGCTTTAAGACAGACCCAGCTTTAAGACAAACCCAGCTTTAAGACAGACCCAGCTTTAAGACAGACCCAGCTTTAAGACAGACCCAGCTTTAAGACAGACCTTTAAGACAGACCCAGCTTTAAGACAGACCCAGCCAGACCCAGCTTTAAGACAGACCCTGCCTTAAGACAGACCCAGCTTTAAGACAGACCCAGCTTTAAGACAAACCCAGCTTTAAGACAGACCCAGCTTTAAGACAGACCCAGCTTTAAGACAGACCCAGCTTTAAGACAGACCCAGCTTTAAGACAGACCCAGCTTTAAGACAGACCCAGCTTTAAGACAGACCCCGCTTTAAGACAGACCCAGCTTTATGACAGACCCAGCTTTAAGACAGACCCAGCTTTAAGACAGACCCAAGACAGACCCAGCTTTAAGACAAGACAGACCCAGCTTTAAGACAGACCCAGCTTTAAGACAGACCCAAGACAGACCCAAGACAGACCCAGCTTTAAGACAGACCCAAGACAGACCCAGCTTTAAGACAGACCCAGCTTTAAGACAGACCCTGCCTTAAGACAGACCCAGCTTTAAGACAGACCCAGCTTTAAGACAGACCCAGCTTTAAGACAGACCCAGCTTTAAGACAGACCCAGCTTTAAGACAGACCCAGCTTTAAGACAGACCCAGCTTTAAGACAGACCCAGCTTTAAGACAGACCCAGCTTTAAGACAGACCCAGCTTTAAGACAGACCCAGCTTTAAGACAGACCCAGCTTTAAGACAGACCCAGCTTTAAGACAGACCCAGCTTTAAGACAGACCCAGCTTTAAGACAGACCCAGCTTTAAGACAGACCCAGCTTTAAGACAGACCCAGCTTTAAGACAGACCCAGCTTTAAGACAGACCCAGCTTTAAGACAGACCCAGCTTTAAGACAGACCCAGCTTTAAGACAGACCCAGCTTTAAGACAGACCCAGCTTTAAGACAGACTTTAAGACAGACCCAGCTGCCTTAAGACAGACCCAGCTTTAAGACAAACCCAGCTTTAAGACAGACCCAGCTTTAAGACAGACCCAGCTTTAAGACAGACCCAGCTTTAAGACAGACCCAGCTTTAAGACAGACCCAGCTTTAAGACAGACCCTTTAAGACAGACCCAGCTTTAAGACAGACCCAGCTTTAAGACAGACCCTGCCTTTAAGACAGACCCAGCTTTAAGACAGACCCAGCTTTAAGACAGACCCAGCTTTAAGACAGACCCTGCCTTAAGACAGACCCAGCTTTAAGACAGACCCAGCTTTAAGACAGACCCAGCTTTAAGACAGACCCAGCTTTAAGACAGACCCAGCTTTAAGACAGACCCAGCTTTAAGACAGACCCAGCTTTAAGACAGACCCTGCTTTAAGACAGACCCAGCTTTAAGACAGACCCAGCTTTAAGACAGACCCAGCTTTAAGACAGACCCAGCTTTAAGACAGACCCAGCTTTAAGACAGACCCCTTTAAGACAGACCCAGCTTTAAGACAGACCCAGCTTTAAGACAGACCCAGCTTTAAGACAGACCCAGCTTTAAGACAGACCCAGCTTTAAGACAGACCCAGACCCAGCTTTAAGACAGACCCAGCTTTAAGACAGACCCTGCTTTAAGACAGACCCAGCTTTAAGACAGACCTTTAAGACAGAGCTTTAAGACAGACCCAGCTTTAAGACAGACCCAGCTTTAAGACAGACCCAGACTTTAAGACAGACCCAGCTTTAAGACAGACCCTGCCTTAAGACAGACCCAGCTTTAAGACAGACCCAGCTTTAAGACAAACCCAGCTTTAAGACAGACCCAGCTTTAAGACAGACCCAGCTTTAAGACAGACCCAGCTTTAAGACAGACCCAGCTTTAAGACAGACCCAGCTTTAAGACAGACCCAGACAGACCCAGCTTTAAGACAGACCCAGCTTTAAGACAGACCCAGCTTTAAGACAGACCCAGCTTAAGACAGACAGACCCAGCTTTAAGACAGACCCAGCTTTAAGACAGACCCAGCTTTAAGACAGACCCAGCTTTAAGACAGACCCAGCTTTAAGACAGACCCAGCTTTAAGACAAACCCAGCTTTAAGACAGACCCAGCTTTAAGACAGACCCAGCTTTAAGACAGACCCAGCTTTAAGACAGACAGACCCAGCTTTAAGACAGACCCAGCTTTAAGACAGACCCAGCTTTAAGACAGACCCAGCTTTAAGACAGACCCAGCTTTAAGACAGACCCAGCTTTTAAGACAGACCCAGCTTTAAGACAGACCCAGCTTTAAGACAGACCCTAAGACAGACCCAGCTTTAAGACAGACCCAGCTTTAAGACAGACCCAGCTTTAAGACAGACCCAAGACAGACCCAGCTTTAAGACAGACCCAGCTTTAAGACAGACCCAGCTTTAAGAAGACTTTAAGACCCAGCTTTAAGACAGACCCAGCTTTAAGACAGACCCAGCTTTAAGACAGACCCAGCTTTAAGACAGACCCAGCTTTAAGACAGACCCAGCTTTAAGACAGACCCAGCTTTAAGACAGACCCAGCTTTAAGACAGACCCAGCTTTAAGACAGACCTTAAGACAGACCCTTTAAGACAGACCCAGCTTTAAGACAGACCCTGCCTTAAGACAGACCCAGCTTTAAGACAGACCCAGCTTTAAGACAGACCCAGCTTTAAGACAGACCCAGCTTTAAGACAGACCCAGCTTTAAGACAGACCCAGCTTTAAGACAGACCCAGCTTTAAGACAGACCCAGCTTTAAGACAGACCCAGCTTTAAGACAGACCCAGCTTTAAGACAGACCCAGCTTTAAGACAGACCCAGCTTTAAGACAGACCCAGCTTTAAGACAGACCCAGCTTTAAGACAGACCCAGCTTTAAGACAGACCCAGCTTTAAGACAGACCCAGCTTTAAGACAGACCCAGCTTTAAGACAGACCCAGCTTTAAGACAGACCCAGCTTTAAGACAGCTTTAAGACAGACCCAGCTTTAAGACAGACCCAGCTTTAAGACAGACCCAGCTTTAAGACAGACCCAGCTTTAAGACAGACCCAGCTTTAAGACAGACCCAGCTTTAAGACAGACAGACCCAGCTTTAAGACAGACCCAGCCTTAAGACAGACCCAGCTTTTTAAGACAGACCCCTTTAAGACAGACCCAGCTTTAAGACAGACCCAGCTTTAAGACAGACCCAGCTTTAAGACAGACCCAGCTTTAAGACAAACCCAGCTTTAAGACAGACCCAGCTTTAAGACAGACCCAGCTTTAAGACAGACCCAGCTTTAAGACAGACCCAGCTTTAAGACAGACCCAGCTTTAAGACAGACCCAGCTTTAAGACAGACCCAGCTTTAAGACAGACCCAGCTTTAAGACAGACCCAGCTTTAAGACAGACCCAGCTTTAAGACAGACCCTGCCTTAAGACAGACCCCTTTAAGACAGACCCAGCTTTAAGACAGACCCAGCTTTAAGACAGACCCAGCTTTAAGACAGACCCAGCTTTAAGACAGACCCAGCTTTAAGACAGACCCCTTTAAGACAGACCCAGCTTTAAGACAGACCCAGCTTTAAGACAGACCCAGCTTTAAGACAGACCCAGCTTTAAGACAGACCCAGCTTTAAGACAGACCCAGCTTTAAGACAGACCCAGCTTTAAGACAGACCCTTTAAGACAGACCCAGCTTTAAGACAGACCCAGCTTTAAGACAGACCCAGCTTTAAGACAGACCCAGCTTTAAGACAGACCCAGCTTTAAGACAGACTTTAAGACAGACCCAGCTTTAAGACAGACCCAGCTTTAAGACAGACCCAGCTTTAAGACAGACCCAGCTTTAAGACAGACCCAGCTTTAAGACAGACCCAGCTTTAAGACAGACCCAGCTTTAAGACAGAGCTTTAAGACAGACCCAGCTTTAAGACAGACCCAGCTTTAAGACAAACCCAGCTTTAAGACAGACCCAGCTTTAAGACAGACCCAGCTTTAAGACAAACCCAGCTTTAAGACAGACCCAGCTTTAAGACAGACCCAGCTTTAAGACAGACCCAGCTTTAAGACAGAACCCAGCTTTAAGACAGACCCAGCTTTAAGACAGACCCAGCTTTAAGACAGACCCAGCTTTAAGACAGACCCAAGACAGACCCAGCTTTAAGACAGACCCAGCTTTAAGACAGACCTTTAAGACAGCTTTAAGACAGACCCAGCTTTAAGACAGACCCCAAGACAGACCCAGCTTTAAGACAGACCCAGCTTTAAGACAGACCCAGCTTTAAGACAGACCCAGCTTTAAGACAGACCCAGCTTTAAGACAGACCCAGCTTTAAGACAGACCCAGACAGACAGACCCAGCTTTAAGACAGACCCAGCTTTAAGACAAACCCAGCTTTAAGACAGACCCAGCTTTAAGACAGACCCAGCTTTAAGACAGACCCAGCTTTAAGACAGACCCTGCCTTAAGACAGACCCAGCTTTAAGACAGACCCAGCTTTAAGACAGACCCAGCTTTAAGACAGACCCAGCTTTAAGACAGACCCAGCTTTAAGACAGACCCAGCTTTAAGACAGACCCAGCTTTAAGACAGACCCAGCTTTAAGACAGACCCAGCTTTAAGACAGACCCAGCTTTAAGACAGACCCAGCTTTAAGACAGACCCAGCTTTAAGACAGACCCAGCTTTAAGACAGACCCAGCTTTAAGACAGACCCCTTAAGACAGACCCAGCTTTAAGACAGACCCAGCTTTAAGACAGACCCAGCTTAAGACAGACCCAAGACAGACCCAGCTTTAAGACAGACTTTAAGACAGACCCAGCTTTAAGACAGACCCAGCTTTAAGACAGACCCCCTTTAAGACAGACCCAGCTTTAAGAAGACCCAGCTTTAAGACAGACCCAGCTTTAAGACAGACCCAGCTTTAAGACAGACCCAGCTTTAAGACAGAGCTTTAAGACAGACCCAGCTTTAAGACAGACCCTTTAAGACAGACCCAGCTTTAAGACAGACCCAGCTTTAAGACAGACCCAGCTTTAAGACAGACCCAGCTTTAAGACAGACCCAGCTTTAAGACAGACCCAGCTTTAAGACAGACCCAGCTTTAAGACAGACCCAGCTTTAAGACAGACCCAGCTTTAAGACAGACCCAGCTTAAGACAGACCCCTTTAAGACAGACCCTGCCTTAAGACAGACCCAGCTTTAAGACAGACCCAGCTTTAAGACAGACCCAGCTTTAAGACAGACTTTAAGACAGACCCAGCTTTAAGACAGACCCAGCTTTAAGACAGACCCAGCTTTAAGACAGACCCAGCTTTAAGACAGACCCAGCTTTAAGACAGACCCAGCTTTAAGACAGACCCAGCTTTAAGACAGACCCAGCTTTAAGACAGACCCAGCTTTAAGACAGACCCAGCTTTAAGACAGACCCAGCTTTAAGACAGACCCAGCTTTAAGACAGACCCAGCTTTAAGACAGACCCAGCTTTAAGACAGACCCAGCTTTAAGACAGACCCAGACAAACCCAGCTTTAAGACAGACCCCTTTAAGACAGACCCTTTAAGACAGACCCCTTTAAGACAGACCCTTTAAGACAGCCTTAAGACAGACCCTTTAAGACAGACCCTGCTTTAAGACAGACCCAGCTTTAAGACAGACCCAGCTTTAAGACAGACCCAGCTTTAAGACAGACCCAGCTTTAAGACAGACCCAGCTTTAAGACAAACCCAGCTTTAAGACAGACCCAGCTTTAAGACAGACCCAGCTTTAAGACAAACCCAGCTTTAAGACAGACCCAGCTTTAAGACAGACCCAGCTTTAAGACAGACCCAGCTTTAAGACAGACCCTGCCTTAAGACAGACCAGCTGCCTTAAGACAGACCCTGCCTTAAGACAGACCCAGCTTTAAGACAGACCCAGCTTTAAGACAGACCCTGCCTTAAGACAGACCCAGACCCCTTTAAGACAGACCCAGCTTTAAGACAGACCCAGCTTTAAGACAGACCCAGCTTTAAGACAAACCCAGCTTTAAGACAGACCCAGCTTTAAGACAGACCCAGCTTTAAGACAGACCCAGCTTTAAGACAGACCCAGCTTTAAGACAGACCCAGCTTTAAGACAGACCCTGCTTTAAGACAGAGCTTTAAGACAGACCCAGCTTTAAGACAGACCCAGCTTTAAGACAGACCCAGCTTTAAGACAGACCCAGCTTTAAGACAGACCCAGCTTTAAGACAGACCCAGCTTTAAGACAGACCCAGCTTTAAGACAGACCCAGCTTTAAGACAGACCCAGCTTTAAGACAGACCCAGCTTTAAGACAGACCCAGCTTTAAGACAGACCCAGCTTTAAGACAGACCAGCTTTAAGACAGCCTTAAGACAGACCCAGCTTTAAGACAGACCCAGCTTTAAGACAGACCCAGCTTTAAAGACAGACCCAGCTTTAAGACAGACCCAGCTTTAAGACAGACCCAGCTTTAAGACAGACCCAGCTTTAAGACAGACCCAGCTTTAAGACAGACCCGCTTTAAGACAGACCCAGCTTTATGACAGACCCAGCTTTAAGACAGACCCAGCTTTAAGACAGACCCAAGACAGACCCAGCTTTAAGACAGACCCAAGACAGACCCAGCTTTAAGACAGACCCAGCTTTAAGACAGACCCAAGACAGACCCAAGACAGACCCAGCTTTAAGACAGACCCAAGACAGACCCAGCTTTAAGACAGACCCAGCTTTAAGACAGACCCAGCTTTAAGACAGACCCAGCTTTAAGACAGACCCAGCTTTAAGACAGACCCAGCTTTAAGACAGACCCAGCTTTAAGACAGACCCAGCTTTAAGACAGACCCAGCTTTAAGACAGACCCAGCTTTAAGACAGACCCAGCTTTAAGACAGACCCAGCTTTAAGACAGACCCAGCTTAAGACAGACCCAGCTTAAGACAGACCCAGCTTTAAGACAGACCCTGCTTTAAGACAGACCCAGCTTTAAGACAGACCCAGCTTTAAGACAGACCCAGCTTTAAGACAGACCCAGCTTTAAGACAGACCCTGCCTTAAGACAGACCTTAAGACAGACCCAGCTTTAAGACAGAGCTTTAAGACAGACCCAGCTTTAAGACAGACCCAGCTTTAAGACAGACCCAGCTTTAAGACAGACCCAGCTTTAAGACACAGACCCAGCTTTAAGACAGACCCAGCTTTAAGACAGACCCAGCTTTAAGACAGACCCAGCTTTAAGACAGACCCAGCCAAGACCCAGCTTTAAGACAGACCCAGCTTTAAGACAGACCCAGCTTTAAGACAGACCCAGCTTTAAGACAGACCCAGCCTTAAGACAGACCCAGCTTTAAGACAGACCCAGCTTTAAGACAGACCCAGCTTTAAGACAGACCCAGCTTTAAGACAGACCCAGCTTTAAGACAGACCCAGCTTTAAGACAGACCCAGCTTTAAGACAGACCCAGCTTTAAGACAGACCCAGCTTTAAGACAGACCCAGCTTTAAGACAGACCCAGCTTTAAGACAGACCCAGCTTTAAGACAGACCCAGCTTTAAGACAGACCCAGCTTTAAGACAGACCCAGCTTTAAGACAGACCCAGCTTTAAGACAGACCCAGCTTTAAGACAGACCCAGCTTTAAGACAGACCCAGCTTTAAGACAGACCCAGCTTTAAGACAGACCCAGCTTTAAGACAGACCCAGCTTTAAGACCCAGCTTTAAGACAGACCCAGCTTTTAGCTTTAAGACAGACCCAGCTTTAAGACAGACCCAGCTTTATAAGACAGACCCCTTTAAGACAGAGCTTTAAGACAGACCCAAGACAGACCCAGCTTTAAGACAGACCCAAGACAGACCCAGCTTTAAGACAGACCCAAGACAGACCCAGCTTTAAGACAGACCCAGCTTTAAGACAGACCCAAGACAGACCCAGCTTTAAGACAGACCCAGCTTTAAGACAGACCCAGTAGTGCTTTGATGACTTTTTTTCTAGAGAGAAAAACTAAACCATGTCCTAACTTCAGTCCTGTTGTTCATCTGCTGGGGCCAATGTAGCTGGAAGCAAGGCATAAGGAACAGGGGAAGCTAGCTACATAATATAGCTTGCATATGCCATACACATTGATGAGGAAGAGCCCGGCAAACTCTTGTTTTGAGGTTCAGAGTCAGTGTAAAACAGTTTCAAGCTAAAGGGTAAAGCCAAAGCACACTATTTTCATCACTCCACAGACAGATGCTTGGCCTTAAATTGCAGTCATTACTTTGCATTTGGAATGTAAACAGGTACTCCCAATTAAATGACGATGCTGACAGAGTCAGTCGGGCATGAGAACTGTTTTCATTCTCTTCACGTTTTCTCTCTTTCTTTTTTCTCTCCTCTGAAATGGTTTCCAGCTTGTTGCTGCCTGGTTGTTTACCCCTTGTTCTCTTCCATTAATACCACAGGCTCTGTGGTGCTGGTATCATGACTCCGATCAGCTCCTTTTTACAGTGATCTTGTGGAATGTCTTCAAAGGAGATATCATTCGACACAATATACTGCTAATACAATCAAGCTGTGTCATTCAAACACACTCAACATGTGTGAGAGTTTCTCATTCAGATATTTGAGCGTGCTCCATTTCAAACCCACATGTGCATAGAGTAATGTTAAATGTTCGCACAATGTCATAGTTTGTTTCTTTACTTGCATATGGAGTAGCATTCAAGCTTTCTAGCTGAGTCAGTACATCTGTTGTTAGATGGTTCTGAGTTCCATCATGGCTCACTGTGGGGACAGACAAGAGGTCCTTGACTAGAGTTCATTTGTCCTCTGTGTGCTGATCAAACGCTGTGTGGTTCGACGTCCCTGTAGTTGAGATGTATTGGGACAACAGCTTATTGTCAGTCAGTACAGGAATGTGTGGACAGAGGTGTGAGAATTCTCTAATGCCTGTCAAGGCAATCTCAGCCCCCCACACAAACACACACACACAAACACACAAACACACACACACACACACACACACACACACACACACACACACACACACACACACACACACACACACACACACACACACCACACACACACACGCTGGCCAATCCTGCATCCTGACAGCCTCCTATGAGAAGTGTTCCTCTGGTGGGTCATATCTTATGGTGGAGGAAGACATTTGACATTCTGTCCCTGTCTGTTTGCTAATGATTTACTGTGAACCCGTGGCTATAAATAAACTAATGGTGCCATTGCCCCTTAAATTACCAAACATTTCACAAGCAGAGTTCCCCAAACCTTGAGAGATAGAGAGAGAGAGGCAGAGAGGCAGAGAGAGAGAGAGAGAGAGAGGCAGAGAGAGAGAGAGGCAGAGAGAGAGAGAGGCAGAGAGGCAGAGAGAGAGAGAGAGAGAGGCAGAGAGAGCAGAATTAGGCCGATACCCATTAATTATCAAAATCCAGAAAAGAGCCGTTAAATTCTACAACCACCTAAAAGGAAGCGATTCCAAAACCTTCCATAACAAAGCCATCACCTACAGAGAGATGAACCTGGAGAAGAGTCCCCTAAGCAAGATGGTCCTGGGGCTCTGTTCACAAACACAAACACACCCCACAGAGCCCCAGGACAACAGCACAATTAGACCCAACCAAATCATGAGAAAACAAAAAGATAATTACTTGACACATTGGAAAGAATTAACAAAAAAACAGAGCAAACTAGAATGCTATTTGGCCTTAAACAGAGAGTACACAGTGGCAGAATACCTGACCACTGTGACTGACCCAAACTTAAGAAAAGCTTTGACTATGTACAGACTCAGTGAGCATAGCCTTGCTATTGAGAAAGGCCGCCGTAGGCAGACATGGCTCTCAAGAGAAGACAGGCTATGTGCTCACTGCCCACAAAATGAGGTGGAAACTGAGCTGCACTTCCTAACCTCCTGCCCAATGTATGACCATATTAGAGAGACATATTTCCCTCAGATTACACAGATCCACAAAGAATTCGAAAACAAATCCAATTTTGATAAACTCCCATATCTACTGGGTAAAATACCACAGTGTGCCATCACAGCAGCAAGATGTGTGACCTGTTGCCACAAGAAAAGGGCAACCAGTGAAGAACAAACACCATTGTAAATACAACCCATATTTATGCTTATTTATTTTCCCTTGTGTACTTTAATCATTTGTACATTGTTACAACACTGTATATATATATATATATATATATATATATAGATATATATATATAATATGACATTTGTAATGTCTTTATTGTTTTGAAACTTCCAATGCCCCTTGAATTGAATTTAATTAATTTAATTGAGAGAGAGAGAGAGAGAGAGAGAGAGAGAGAGAGAGAGAGAGAGAGAGAGCAGAGAGAGAGAGAGAGAGAGAGAGAGAGAGAGAGAGAGAGGGGGCAGAGAGAGAGGCAGAGAAAGAGAGAGAGAGAGGCAGAGAGAGAGAGAGAGAGGCAGAGAGAGAGAGAGAGAGAGCAGAGAGAGAGAGAGAGGCAGAGAGAGAGAGAAAGAGAGAGGCAGAGAGAGAGATAGAGAGAGATAGAGAGAGAGAGAGGGGGCAGAGAGAGAGAGATAGAGAGAGATAGAGAGAGAGAGAGAGAGGGGGCAGAGAGAGAGGGCAGAGAAAGAGAGAGAGAGAGGCAGAGAGAGAGAGAGAGAGGCAGAGAGAGAGAGAGAAAGAGAGAGGCAGAGAGAGAGAGATAGAGAGAGAGAGAGAGAGAGAGAGAGAGAGAGAGAGAGAGAGAGAGAGAGAGAGGCAGAGAGAGGCAGAGAGAGAGAGAGAGAGAGAGAGAGAGAGAGAGAGAGAGAGAGAGAGAGGCAGAGAGAGAAGGGGGATAAGAAGTGGAGTCAGCTCTGTGAGTTAGCAGTCTTTTACAACCATTTGGCTCTTTTTTGTTTGTGTAGATTGAGACCACATGACAAATCAGTGTCTCCCCATAGCAAAACTGTGTATGTTGGAGCCCAGATAATCACTGAACGCAGTCTTAACTCCCTAACCACATTGCTGCCCGTGGCTCTTCTCGTTCCTATCCGAGGGAAGCAGGAAACACACCACATTATTACCTTAACCGTACAATAATTATGGTCATTAATGTTTGTTTAGGCCTTGCAGCTGAGATGTTGACAATAAGGAAGTCTCCTTTTAATCCCCTTTTGAACTTCTAAAGCTTAGGCAAAGGGACATCTAAAGAACGCACCTCAAAGGAGAAGAGTAATACAACAGAGAGCACTGAAAGACACGCAGATGCTTTGGCAATAAAAGATAAGCAGGTTGAGAGCTTGCTAATCTGCTCCTGTTGAAGTGCTCAGTGAGCTTTCACACACACGTGCATGATCACACACACACACACACACACACACACACACACACACACACACACACACACACACACACACACACACACACACACACACACACACACACACACACACACACACACATTGTCCATGAGCCTCTGTGGCCTAGAGCGGAGGGAAGACATCCATCCAACAAGAGAAACTGTACAGGAATTCCAAACAGACATCAGAATGGCAGTTCCTTCAACTGCGATAGAACAACACACACACACACACAAATACACACACACACACAACACACACACACAGCCATCAGAAACACTATCTATCAGACAGCAAATTATGTTTTATGTCTCTACGAAGTGTTGTTGGTCATGTCAGAGTTTGGTAGCTGGCCATGTCATTATCATTGCACAAATATTATAGGCTGCCATACAGAAAACACATAGCAGCCCAGCCGTTAACTGTAATCAGTAGCAGGCAAGAACAGCAGACCGACTGTAGCTAGACATAGACAGAAAGAGACAGATTGTAGCTAGACATAGACAGAGACAGACAGACTGTAGCTAGACATAGACAGACAGACAGACAGACTGTAGCTAGACATAGACAGACAGAGACAGACAGACAGACAGACAGACAGACAGACAGACAGACAGACAGACAGACAGACAGACAGACAGACAGACAGACAGACAGACAGACAGACAGACAGACAGACAGACAGACAGACAGACAGACAGGCTGTAGCTAGACAGACAGACAGACAGACAGACAGACAGACAGACAGACAGACAGACAGACAGACAGACAGACAGACAGACAGACAGACAGACAGACAGACAGACAGACAGACAGACAGACAGACAGACAGACAGACAGACAGACAGACAGACAGACAGACAGATAATGGATGTGAGTCACCGCTACAGGCAGAGGGGGAGGACAGGAAAGAAAAAGAAACAAGACAGTGAGAGAAATAGAGGGAGGGAGACATATGGATGGACAGAAAACAGCCGTGAGAGAGATGGGGGCAGAGGGAAAGAAGGTCCAAAATATGTTTTTGGACTGACCCAGCAGAGATCATATGTAGCAATCCCTTATGGGTTGAGAGTACCCTTACTGCAAAGAATTAAGGACTGGTGTGCTCAACTCTGAATTCCTTGCATAGAAGCAGTCTCTTTGGCTGCAAGGTTAGAAGTTCATAATATAGCCTAAAACTAACTTAAACTGATTAAGGCTGTTGCAAAAACAAGTCTGTTCATCTCGGCTCCTAAAAATGAATGAAATCGTTTATGCCTTTTCCCAAAGAGTGTGGTTAGCCATGTGAGACTCATCAGGACTATTTTCCAATGCTGAGATTAGGTCATCCCTGAGCCTCACCTGAGAAACATTGCTTACAAACACGTAATGGATGAGATGTGCAGGAAGTGTTTGACTGAGTTGTACTGACTGGAATGTTGTATCCCTGTTGGTGGATTGATCTCTATTCTCAAGTCATTTGATCAATGCTTTCACTTGCATTTGTCGACATGCAAATAAACATTGACTCCATTGAGAATAAATATTTGTGCCATGCAAATGACATGGCCAGCTACCAAACTGTGTTTATGATGGTAAGGGTAGGTAACAACACATCTGCCACGCTGATCCTCAACAAAGGGGCCCCTCAGGGGTGCGTGTTCAGTTCCCTCTTGTACTCCCTGTTCACCCATGACTGCACGGTCAGGCACGACTCCAACACCATCATTAAGTACACTGCTGCTACTCTCTGTTTGTTATCCATGCATAGTCACTTTAACTCTACCTACATGTACATATTACCTCAATTACCTCGACTAACCAGTGCCCTCACACATTGACTCTGTACCAGAACCCGCAGTATATAGCCTCCACATTGACTCTGTACCAGAACCCGCAGTATATAGCCTCCACATTGACTCTGTACCAGAACCCCTGTATATAGCCTCCACATTGACTCTGTACCAGAACCCCTGTATATAGCCTCCACATTGACTCTGTACCAGAACCCCCTGTATATAGCCTCCACATTGACTCTGTACCAGAACCCCTGTATATAGCCTCCACATTGACTCTGTACCAGAACCCCCTGTATATAGCCTCCACATTGACTCTGTACCAGAACCCCTGTATATAGCCTCCACATTGACTCTGTACCAGAACCCCTGTATATAGCCTCCACATTGACTCTGTACCAGAACCCCCTGTATATAGCCTCCACATTGACTCTGTACCAGAACCCCCTGTATATAGCCTCCACATTGACTCTGTACCAGAACCCCCTGTATATAGCCTCCACATTGACTCTGTACCAGAACCCCCTGTATATAGCCTCACTATTGCTATTGTTTGTTATATTTCAATTTTAATTCATTAAAAAAAAAAGAAATCTAACTGCATTGTTGGTTAAGTAAGCATTTCACTGTAAGGTCTACACCTGTTGCAGTCGACTCATGTCCAAAATCACATTTTGATTTGTTGTGTTTTTGGTGTAACATGATACTCCTGATACTCCTGGGTTGGGAAACCCAGCTCTATTGCATAACACAAAAATAATACCCAACAGCTCTTGGTTTAAAATGTGTATGTCCGCACGGCCTCAGAAACCAAGGATGGGTCGCCATATTGTCATTCCAGGCCACACCCATACTTGGTTTCTAAGGACAAGCAGGGTCACCTGGGAGAGAGAGAACGGAAATAAAAGGTACCCTTGTTACCTCCTACTTCAACCCAGCCCTACACCACCTCACCAGCACCTGATCGACCCCTAGCCTCTACCCCCTTGGCAGCAGATCCGAGAGGATTGGATTGGTGTATCCAAGAGGTAAGAGGAAAGGTGGAGCTATTCCTTCAAACTAGCCGATCTATTCAGATATACAGTACTTGAATTGTCAAGGGATAGGGGTGGCTAGTGGTTGATTTGGAGCTCAACGTTTGAGAGTGAAAGTAGTAGTAGGAGGACCTCCCACCCCAACGCTGCCCTACACACCACCTCAACACACACTACCTCAACACACACTGCTCAACCCAACATTGGTTCAGCACATTCTTCCTCAGCAAGCGTCATGTAAGGAGCCCTGCCGCCCAGTGCCCCGCCCAGCTACCCTGCTCTTTTCATTAACTCATTGGGAGGTCACATCAGCCCCTGACCCTGTGACCCCATCCTCCAGAGATGCCCACTTTGTTCCCATTGGGACTGCAGACCCTGATGAGCTCTCAATAACAGGTCCCCATCGTTAATCATTATTCTCCAAGAGCCAGGAGCAGGAATAATTTAGTTGGCAGATGTCGTGCACGCTCAATTAGCATGTGCTGCTGCTGGGGGAGAGGACCTTAGGAGTGGCGATAGGCAAGAATTCAGGAAGTTATCCATTGTCTGAAGCAGGAAGAGGTTACTAGTAATAGCAGAGATGGAAGAGGACACCCCATTCACTGTTTTTTTCTGGTTCAATAAAAGTCAATGAACTAAGTAGACCAGACCCAGCTGCTATTGTTGTATTTGTGTCTATGCGAGACACACCCAGTTAAGTAGACTGGAACTGACTATTTTATTTCATTGGTAAACTGAGTGAACTATCTTCATTTAATGAGTGAATTCTATTCATTTATCTACCATCTTTGGTAATAGCCAGCAGACATGTGTTGATGGACTATATGCACTGACCCTTTTGACTCATCACATACTATTATCTATCCTCTTGCCTAGTCACTTTATCCCTACCTTTATGTACATATCTACTTCAATTGCCTCATACCTCATACCTCATACATAAAAGCCTTCCCCATTTCTCCTTCTAAGTTAAATCCATTCTGCTGAAGTTCTGAAAGAGCTAGAAAATCTGGACCCCTACAAATCAGCCGGGTTTCAATCTGACCCTTTCTTTCTAAAATTATCTGCCGAAATTGTTGCAACCCCTATTACTAGCCTGTTCAAGGGTGGGTTCAGTTGTCATCTGAGATCCCCAAAGATTGGAAAGCAGCTATGGTCATACCCCTGTGTCAAAGGGGGGACACTCATTGACCCAAACTGTTACAGACCTATATCTATCCTACCATTTTTAAGGTCTTCAGTAAAGCCAAGTCAACAAACAGATTACTCATTGACTCATTACTGGAATCTCATATACTAGGTTATCTGCTCATTGCATTATCTGGTTTCAGAGCTGGTCATGGTTGCACCTCAGCCATTTCAAGGTCCTAAACGTTGTTTAACCGCCATCGATAAGAAACATTACTGTGCAGCCGTATTCATTTGATCTGGCCAAGGCTTTCATGTATGATGATCAACCACCGGACCCTCAATGGCAAAATAATGACAGCCTTGGTTTCTCAAATGATTGCCAAATCGCCTGGTTCACCAACACTTCTCTGATAGAGTTCAGTGTGTCAAATCGGAGGGTCCCAATAATGACCTCTGGCAGTCTCTATGGGGTGCCACAGGGTTCAAATCTTGACCGAATAACAACTTCTCTGACCCACATCAATGAGGTCGACCCAAATAATGCTGCTGGTGAGTCTAATGATCCACCTAATGACGCAGACGACACCATTCTGTATACTTCCAACCCTTCTTTGGACACTGTGTTAACAACCCTCCAGGCAAGCTTCAATGCCAAATAATCTCCTTCCGTGGCCTCCAATTGCTCTTAAATACAAGTAAAACTAAACGCATGCTCTTCAACCAACAATGACCTGCACCTACCCGCCTGTCCAACATCACTACTCTGACGGCTATAGATCTGACTTAGAATACGTGGACAACTACAAATACTTAGGTGTCTGGTTAGACTGTAAACTCTCCTTCCAGACCCATATCAAACATCTCCAATCCAAAGTTAAATCTAGAATTGGCTTCCTATTTCGCAACAAAGCATCCTTCACTCATGCTGCCAAACATACCCAGATTTAAATTGACCATCCTACCAATCAGTCTGACTTTGGCAGAAAGTGATTTACAAAATAGTAAAACAAGCAGCTGTTAGTTCAACAAATTCAATGCATTATCACAGTGCAATCAGTTTTGTCACCAAAGCCTCATAATGCATGGTACCCAAATAGAGTTGTACTGAATGATTCAGCTGGCCCTCGCTTCATATATTAAGTGCCAAACCCACTGGCATTCATAAATGTCATTACAAGACCCTGCTAGGTAAAGTCCCCCTTTGAGGCATCTCAGCTCGCTGGTCACCATAGCATCTCCCCACCTGTAGCACACGCTCCAGCAGATAGGCAGTCTATTAGTGTGGGGCTTTCTCTAGTCACCCCCAAAGGCAGTCTGTTAGTTTGGGCTTTGAGGCTGTTAGTGTGGGGCTTTGAGGCAGTCCTTCCAGTTCTCTGCAGTCAATGACTGAACGAACTATTACAAAAATCTCTTAAATTGGAAACACTTATCTCTGTTACTGGGGCTTTAGGCACCAACTGTCAGAGCATCTTACAGATTAGTGTGGGGTACATGAGGCAGTCTATTAATTGGGGCCCAAACAACTACCTCTTTCCCAACTGTATTTAATTTATTTATTTATTTTGCTCCTTTGCACCCCATTATTTTTATTTCTACTTTGCAGGCATTCTTCCATTGGGGCAAAACTACCATTCCAGTGTTTTACTTTGCTATATTCTATTTACTTTGCCACCATGGCCTATTTTTGCCTTTAGGCCTCTTCTCACCTAATTTGCTCACATTGTATATAGACTTGTTTTTTTTTACTATATTATTGACTGTATGTTTGTTTTAGTCTATTAGTGTAACTCTGTGTCAGTTGTTAGTGTGGAACTTCTTTGGCGTGAGTCTTTATCAGTTGGCCAGGTTGCATATTGTAAATGAGAACTTGTTCTCAACTTGCTTACCTGGTTAAATAAATTTGTGAAATAAAATAAAAAATAAAAAATAAAATACCCTGCACATCATGGAGCTGGGGTACTGGTACCCTGTGTATATAGCTAAGTTATCATTACTCATTGACTGGTGTAACCAATGTGAAATGGCATTAGCTATGTTAGTGGTGGTGCATCTAACAGCTTTTCAATCGTTGAGGGATTACTTGCTCCTGAGACCTTGAAGTAGTGGGGTTCAGGTGTCTCTGCAAGGTGGTGATTGACTCCGCTGTCCTGTGGTGGGATTTGTTCCACCATGGGCCAGAGGGTGTCAGTTTTCACTGGGCAGAGGGTCCCTGTCTTCCTCAGTGGTAGGGGGCGAGCAGGAGAGGTGGAAGCTATATGGTTATACTGGTAGGGCCTGATCAGAGCTGGAGGTTATCGTTACTCATTGACTCAGTACTGGTACCCTGTGTATATAGCTAAGTTACCATTTATTAATTGACTCAGTACTGGTACCCTGTGAATATAGCTAAGTTACCATTACTCATTGACTCAGTACTGGTACCCTGTGTATATAGCTAGGTTATCGTTACTCATTGTATATTATAATGTGTGTTATATTTCTGGTTTTCTCTCTGCATTGTTGGGAAGGGCCTGTAAGTAAGCATTTCACTGTCTACACCTGTTGTTTACAAAGCATGTGACAAATAAAATGTGATTTAATTTGATTTAGAGCGTTAGCATTTCCCATGTATGATGATGAGGACACAATAAGGACCCAACAATGACCAAAATAATGACCCAATAATGACCCAACAATGACCCAAATAATGACCCAAATAATGACCCAACAATGACCCAACAATGACCCAAATAATGACCCAATAATGACCCAATAATGACCCAAATAATGACCCAATAATGACCCAAATAATGACCCAACAATGACCCAAATAATGACCCAATAACAACCCAACAATGACCCAAATAATGACCCAATAACGACCCAAATAATGACCCAATAACAACCCAAATAATGACCCAACAACGACCCAAATAATGACCCAACAACGACATAATGACCCAACAACGGCCAATTTCAAATAATGACCCAACAAGACCCAAATAATGACACCAGTGGACCCAAATAATGACCCAACAACGACCCAAATAATGACCCAACAACGACCCAAATAATGACCCAACAACGACCCAAATAATGACCCAACAATGACCCAAATAATGACCCAACAACGACCCAAATAATGACCCACAACTGGACCCAAATAATGACCAATGTCAAATAATGACCCAATAACAACCCAAATAATGACCCAACAACGACCCAAATAATGACCCAACAAATAATGAGAAATAATGACCCAACAATGACCCAACAATGACCCAAATAATGACCCAACAATGACCCAAATAATGACCCAACAACGATCCACATAATGACCCAAGTAATGACCCAACAAAGACCCAAATAATGACCCAATAATGACCCAAATAATGACCCAACAATGACCCAAATAATGACCCAACAATGACCCACATAAAGACGTTAGCAAGCTGTTGCATATCAACAGCTGCAGTTGACAGTTTCTTGATATTTTCAGCATCTATAGATCAATTTGAAGAATTCAAAGAAGTGTGCAGCCAAAAATGTCTGTAGTCTACTATGTTGCTATTTTAAGTGTGGTGACGAGTGGCTTTTATTTAAGTCTACCTCAGATTTATAGTACAGTAACAATCAGTCTGATTCCTCTGGGCCAGAAAGTGAGTTTTTGAAAGAGTTCAGTAAAACAAGCAGCTGTTAGTTTAAGTCCAATATCAACACATTGGTTAATGCAATCAGTGCTATGTGCCACGAGGCCTCATAATGCATGGTATCCTTTTCAAATAGAGTTGGACTGAATGATACTCAGGTGGGCCAACTCTTAAAAAAGCACCCATATTAAGTGCTAAGAAAAATACATGCCCATTCATAAATGTATTATGAATGACTCCATAGAGTACATGTGAAACAATTTTCTTTGAGGCATATTGGAGGCAGTCTATTAGTGTGGGGCTTTGAGGCAGTCTATTAGTGTGGGGCTTTGAGGCAGTCTGTTAGTGTGGGGCTTTGAGGCAGTCTGTTAGTGTGGGGCTTTGAGGCAGTCTGTTAGTGTGGGTCTTTGAGGCAGTCTATTAGTGTGGGGCTTTGAGGCAGTCTATTAGTGTGGGGCATTGAGGCAGTCTATTAGTGTGGGGCTTTGAGGCAGTCTGTTAGTGTGGGGCTTTGAGGCAGTCTGTTAGTGTGGGGCTTTGAGGCAGTCTGTTAGTGTGGGGCTTTGAGGCAGTCTATTAGTGTGGGGCTTTGAGGCAGTCTATTAGTGTGGGGCTTTGAGGCAGTCTATTAGTGTGGGGCTTTGAGGCAGTCTGTTAGTGTGGGGCTTTGAGGCAGTCTATTCGTGTGGGGCTTTGAGGCAGTCTATTAGTGTGGGGCTTTGAGGCAGTCTATTAGTGTGGGGCTTTGAGGCAGTCTGTTAGTCTGGGGCTTTGAGGCAGTCTATTAGTGTGGGGCTTTGAGGCAGTCTATTAGTGTGGGGCTTTGAGGCAGTCTATTAGTGTGGGGCTTTGAGGCAGTCTATTAGTGTGGGGCTTTAAGGCAGTCTATTAGTGTGGGGCTTCTTTGGCAGTCTATTAGTGTGGGGCTTCTTTGGCAGTCTATTAGTGTGGGGCTTTGAGGCAGTCTGTTAGTGTGGGGCTTCTTTGGCAGTCTATTAGTGTGGGGCTTTGAGGCAGTCTGTTAGTGTGGGGCTTCTTTGTGGCGTGAGTCAAGTTAATTTCCAGTTGGGTTGTTGAACATATTCATGATAAGATGGCCATGCTACAGGTCCTACATCTGGGTTCTACATTTTCAGTCAGTTGATGAGATGACGTAGTCACAGTGGGTGGGCAGAGGAAGACATAATGCAACAGCAGGCTGCAATGCATCATGGAGCTGGGTGTCACATCAGTACCTGCATCCCCTGACGATGACCATCCAGGCCAGGTAACCATGAGTCGTATGGCATCAGAATGTGGAGGGGTTTCGTTATGGATGCCATGCAGCCTAGGTTGGAGTCAGAGGGAAACATCAAGGCAACATAAAGGCACCATTCCTTTTGGCCCATCCATTCTGCCCAGCCTAATGTGCTACACCTCTGTTAACACTATACAAGTGACACACTCTCCCTCTGAAGCTCCCTTAGACCATGCTGCTGAGGTCATATTGTGTGTGTGTGTGTGTGTGTGTGTGTGTGTGTGTGTGTGTGTGTGTGTGTGTGTGTGTGTGTGTGTGTGTGTGTGTGTGTATGTATGTGTGTGTGTGTGTGTGTGTGTGTGTGTGTGTGTGTGTGTGTGTGTTTACATATATACTGTGAAGATAAGTTGGTCTCCATACAGTACAATACAGTACATCCAGGGCCTAGAGGACTAACAGATTTGGATGCTATAACACATACCACACACGCCTTCAGTCCAGCTTGAAATACAACACATCCCATTTATCATCCTTGACATCCACCAGCCATAAAGCACCCAGTGACCCGGTGGGCCTACAATAAACTCTCTCTACAATCCCACTCTCTGAACCCCTCAACTCTCCTGGGTCTCTTACACCTTCCTCTATGTTAACCTTGGCCTCCCCTCCCAGCTCACTGTCCACCTCCCTGGCCTCCACTGCACTGGGTTGATCCGCGAGATTCTAAAACCCACGGACCGCCAGTTACCCATCCCTGCCCTGGGACATTAATCAGCTGCTAACTGAAGAACTGAAAGACAGACTGACTGACCCACACTGGTTAGGGCCATTGGAGGAGGTAATGGGGTTTCTACAACAGTTCTATATGGAGACAGCTAAAGAAACACACAAGACTGTTTCTAACTACGTATGAGTCTGGTTGTAGCCACAGTGTCTTCTGACAAGATAACAAAGGTAACTCCACTTGCTGAGGAAACACACACAGGCCATCTCCTCTTTCTCACGTCCCTTAGGATAATGGGTTAAACTAGCCATACCTCAGGGACACCACTATACAATTTGGATACACTTGTGCTTTCACATCGGTGGAACAAATCCATGTATAAATCTGTAATAAATGGAAAGTGTTTCTCCCCTGACATTTCTCTGACAAATGGTGATTACAGCTTCCCATCAGGTCCTGGAACAGAACAGACAGCTGGTGGAACAACACTCTGGTGTTCCAATGCTCTTACATAGACCACAGGCCCTCCTGCTAACCTCATTAAGTGTTATTGGCATTGCCGGCCCGGTCCTCCCCCTAAATCCTCCCCCCCCCCCCCCTCCACCCAGGAACGTCTCTCTTCCTTCCCCCAGAAGACTGACCTGTTTGAAGTGAAAGAGCACCAGATAAATCAGGTACTGTGCTGCTGAATCCTAGCCTGTTAAGTCTCTCTTCACGCAGTGGACCATTGCTGTGCAGCTCTATGGAAACCTGTAGGTCTCAAAACTCGGAGGACAGAACCGATAGCCATACTTTCATTTATTATTCAACTCCTCTGAATAGCTGGAATTTGAACCTCAGAGAGGAAAGAATAGGATTTCAAGCACACTGTAAGTCTTGAGTTCCCACATTTCTTTTGTAACCGTTTGCTGGAAAAACATAGTCTGGAGATTAAGGGGGAAATATTGATCAGTTGTCATGGCAATATCTGATTTCTAACACATCCTTTAGATCCAGCTTTTCTTCTAGAGAAAGTAGAAAAAGGAAATACAAAGTGAAATAAGTATTCTCATATGATTTGGACAAGGCGTCGTTATTTCCCCTGAGAACTACTCATCAAAAACAAACACCATTTTTGACGGCTTGTTTGTTCAGTTGTAATGATAAATAATGAAATACACAAGCATAGCAATTCCGATATTTCATAACTCAAATATCCGCTTGGTAAACAACATTTAGAAAGTTTGCATATAGAAAATACATATTCGAAACATATTTAGACCCCTTGACTTTTTCTATATTTTCTTACGTTACAGCCTTATTCTAAAATGGATTCAAAAAATACAAATCCTCATCAATCTACACATTCCCTATAATGACAAAGCGAAAACAGGTTTTAGAGATTTTTGCAAATGTATAAAAACAAACAGAAATACCTTATAAGTATTCAGACCCTTTTCTATGAGACTTGAAATGTAGCTCAGGTGCATCCTGTTCCCATTTATCATCCTTGAGATGTTTCAACAACTTGTTTAGAGTCCACCTGTTGTAATTTAAATTGATTGGACATTATTTGGAAAAGCACATACCTATAAGGTCATTATATATCATTCTTAAATGGAAGACATTTGGAACCACCAAGACACTTTCTATAACTGGCCGCCTAGCCTAGTTGTCCTTCTGGAAGGAGAACCTTCCAGAAGGACAACCATCTCTGCAGCCCTCCACCAATCAGGCCTTTATGGTAGAGTGACCAGACGGAAGCCACTCCTCAGTAAAAGGCACATGACAGCCGGCTTAGAGTTTGCCAAAACACACTTAAAGGACTCTCAGACCATGAGAAACAAGATTCTCTGGTCTGATGAAACCAAGATTCAACTCTTTGGCCTGAATGCTAAGCGTCACGTCTGGCGGAAAACTGGCACCATCCCTACGGTGAAGCATGGTGGTGGCAGCATCATGCTGTGGAGATGTTTTTAGCGTCAGGGACTGGGAGACTAGTCAGGATCGAGGGAAAGATGAACGGAGCAAAGTACAGAGATCCTTGATGAAAACCTGCTCCAGAGTGCTCAGGACCTCAGACTGGGACGATAGTTCACCTTCCAACAGGACAATGACCCGAAGCACACAGCCAAGACAACGCAGGAGTGGCTTCAGGACAAGTCTCTGAATGTCCTTGAGTGGCCTAGCTAGAGTCCAGGCTTGAACCCGATCGAACATCTCTGGAGAGACCTGAAAAAAGCTGTGCAGCAACACTCCCCATCCAACCTGACAGGGCTTGAGAGGATCTGCAGAGAAGAATGTAAGAAACTCTCCAAATACAGGTGTGCCAAGCTTGTAGCGTCATACCCAAGAAGACTTGAGGCTGTAATCACTGCCAAAGGTGCTTCAACAAAGAACTGAGTAAAGGGTCTGAATACTTATGTAAATGTTCAGATATTTATTTTTAAAACATTTGCAAAAATGAATTTTCTGGCAACAACTCTGATGTAAATTCCTGCAGTCAGCATGCCAATTGCACACTTCCTGAAAACGTTAGACATCGGTGGCATTGTGTTGTGTGAGAACTGCATATTTTAAAATGGCCTTTTATTGTCCCCAGCACAAGATCCACCTGTGTAATTATCATGCTGTTTAATCAGCTTCTTGATATGCCACACCTGTCAGATGGATGGATTATCTCGGCAAATGACAAATGCTCACTAACAGGGATTTAAACAAATTTGTGCACAAAATTTGAGAGAAATAAGCTTTTTGTGCATATGGAAAATGTCTGTGATTTTTTATTTCAGCTGATGAAACATGGGACCAACATTTTACATGTTGCATTATATTTTTGTTCAGTGTAGATATTCTAATGTCTGTTATCAATATTAATTGTGTTTTTAAAACTATATGAAGCGAGAAAGCCAAATGAATGTCTCGCGGGTTGGGATAACTTGAATTAGGGTCCCTCATGGGGGCGGCCACACATTGCATTACTCAACACTCTCACTGAGCTCCTGAATGGCTGAACGGGCACATCATGTCTTGTTAGGCATGGGCCAATAACCTAATGAACAAGACCATAGGTCAAAGTGCAATGTTAAAATATTCTTGGAGGAGCTGAGGAACTTTCCAAGAGCCTGCCACCAGGGAGAAACGCATTGAGAGCTCCAATAATCAGTCCCCAGTTCAGGGGGAGACAGAAGTCAAAGTTTCAGTCAGTAGAAGCGGAGAATGCCATATCAGGAAGTTCTGAATTCTGTGAATTCTGAAAGTGAATTCTGTTCCGACTGTCGTAACAATTTAATGTTTTCGTCTATCACGAGAGACTAGCAAGGAGGTGATGTCATCAATGAAAATGCACTATTGAAAATGAGAAGACGACGGAATGTGTTGCACTCAATAAGCCTTGAATTATTGGTGCACTTAAATCTGGTGTAGAACATATGGTCACTCATGCAGAATCAATCCATTTTATATGAGCACTCCTCTAGCTGCGCCGTGAAACGAAATAACATTTTGACTAATAAAAACACATCAAATGGAGGGTGGAGGACCGAGCTGTGAAGCGTTGCCTTAAAGGGGCAATATTTACTACTGTTCATGTTTTCCTCATGGACTGTCAGTGCTGTCAGGGCTGCAGCGGTTTGACTGAAAAACAGATCAAGGATTGTGGCGTTAAAGACGACTGTTCAGTTTGTAAATGTGGCCTGCTTCTCTCTATAGACATTGTCTCCATAGTCTCTCTCTGTGCTGTAGCGTAGCACATGGATTTAGGACCTAATATAATAAGGATTTTCACAGAGCATATGTTTGAATAAGATTTACAGGACGCTGGTCGTGTGCTGGGCTCCTTACTGTGCACATATTTCCCTCTTTCATTTTTAAATATTTTTTATGGAGTTCATAAAACTGTATTTGTTTTCTCTGAGTGCTGGACAAATGAGTTGAAGGATGAAAACTGGGGTCTGGGCTTGCCTTTGTATACATAAGCAACATCACACAACTGTCGCCCCTGGGAGATGAAGCACTCACTCATCAAATAAACTGAAGCATATGCGTCAGATCTATGTGAAGAGTTATGGACCGAAGCTTGACAAACACCAGTAGATCTGCCCAGGCCCGGTCATGATATGAATGATACTACTGTTCCTACACAGTTGGAGTATTCCCTTGTGTGGGCGGTCGGCCATAATAAAACATGGGATGGTTGAAATGTGCAATCAGAATCCAATCAATAATGGCGGACATTGTGATGACAGCCCATCTGTGTGCAGTGTATTTGACGCAACCTGATCAATCATGTTTGAAGAATGTACCGTATTAATGTTCAAGATTGAACAGCCAAGCATTTTGTTTGTCACGCCTACATACGGAGGTGACAAAACAAGTCTGAACATACAGACCTTAAATGCACTGATGTTTAGCCCACAGATCTGACCATTAAGATACATCTATGCCTATGTTCCAAAAGGCACCCTATTCCTTACGTAGTCACACCATATATATTCTAATATGTGTAAATAAGGTTGGACTCTATGGATCAGGCCTTAACGTTAGCATGGAACACCTACAATGGGAACGCCAAGAGCATAACAACTTGAGCTCCCAGTTCTCCCCTTGGCCCCCAGCAGGTTGGCTGTCCATTAAAAAGGAAGCAAACAAACATCTGCTGCCTCTTCAAATGGCCTCTCTAGCTCCAGCTGAGACAACTCTGAACATACAGTACTGTATCTCTTATTTAGATCGGATCAGCCTTCCACTGTGTCTTCCAGTAAGGCAATTGACCGAGGGGGCTTTGACTCTCCTTCTCACTCCCTAAGAGCCTCTATCCTTCTATCCTCGGCTCTAACACAGGCCCAGTACACCTGGAAAGGCCATTCCGGCCCTACCAATCCACGGCCAAGTCACTGGTAATGTGCTGAGGGCTCAGGAACGGAGAATCGGCTCAAGGTGACGGATGGTTAATGGCTTAGACAGACAGAAACCGGTAGATTTCTTCTGTTTTTGCTACATGTTGTTGATTTATATGAGGCGTATTGGAGGCATGTTTTGGAGATTCTTCTCTCTTATGACTGCATCTCCACATGGTCCTCATTAGTTTCACACACAGGTTGTGAAAGGTTAAGGACAACTAATAATAGGATGGCACTTTTATTTGACCATGTTTGAACTACCTGTATTGTAATTAGACAGAGAATCCATTCATTAAGCCCGTAGGTTGGCACCAGGTGATACTAGGACTGGTTTCAATCAGGTCCTCCAGGATAAGAACCATCAACGCTCAATTTGATCTGGTGTTCCACCTCTACTGAGGGAAAATCAGTGCAGAGCAGATCGATGGGCATATGGTGAATCTCACAGACGATTACCCAGGATCCTCGCCACTAACATGGTAAACACAACACCTTAATGCACAGAGAGCAACGAGGAATCTTTTTTTTTAGCGTTCAGGCGAGTTCATTGCCATATAGCAGCCATTATGGCCCTAATGATGCTAATGCTAAGCACGTAGCGCACTGGACAGTCAGGGTATGCCTGTTAATAGCTACAGGCTTCTATCTACACTCAGACACATGGTTCCACAGTCCACACACATCCCACATTTACAGCAGGATCACTTGCAGCTCTTACAATGGGAAAAATATCAATAAAAATGTGGCATTTTATCAGTCATACGATGGAATTGTAAGATCTATATCTAAGCAGGGTCAGTTCACTGGAGGGTGGATTTGGGTCTACTGATGCCAGCAGACTTGATCTATCTCTATCAGCTTGGCAGTAAGTGAGATCTTGGCCTGGCCAAGTGACCCAAACCCTCTGTTTCGGCCTGGTCATCACAAAGCCAACTCTGCACCTGCTTTGCTTTTGAGGAAGAACTGATCTCTTGACTGTTCGTAACCTACAGAAAAATATGTTTTTTGCGTACCAACTAACTCTCAGGCTCCGGTGAAGACATACATGGCAGACTGCAGCACGTATCCAATGGGCAAATGAAAGATTAACAGAGATGTAGCGTGTTTTCCGCTATTAACGCCAGACCTCAAACATTAGTGATAATGGAGTCTCTCTCCTGGTGCATGATGGTCCTACGGAGGTGCGGGAGAAGGTCACTATCTTGCAGTTGGAAGCTGGCGGCTTCACGCTAGTCAAAGACCTAAGACCTCTACACCTTCCACATCCTGTCGGTCAGAAAAACACTCTTCGCCGGCAACATCTGTGACATCGCGTGTGAGGGGAAAAACTACGGTGTTATTCTAATTTTAACATAGCAGCTTCAATTGAAAAGCCAAGCCACCTTGCCTGCCTTAGGGCCTCCCAGTGGACCAGCGTTTACACTGCTGAGCAAGCCTTCTCTCACAAAAGCAGATATCCATTACAGCAAAAGAAAACTCAGTCCAGACTCAAACTTCTCGTAAAGATTCTTTGGCACCATTGTAACCATTCAATGTTTTTGCTGCTTTAAATATATACGCTTATGAGGATTCTTGTTTATTTGCTAATGTTTAGTGGTTCAATAATCCGGCCTTATTGCTGGCTCCGTCTCTGATGTGTTTGGTAAAGCCTGTCAGGCATTACCCCCAGAAGTTATACAACTCAGCATCAGGCAATTTGTTCCTACAGAGCTGGAAATAATCTGTGTGCAGTTAGAGTAGGTTGGACAAGTTGGATTACTCCACATTTATTTCTGTCTGCACGTTCTGAAATATAACTGACGGGCTTATCACCATTTCCAAATTCTATTCTGTGCATTACTTGAAAGATGTAGTGGGAAGGCGAGTGCCTTACGATTTCGGGATGTTTCTGACTGACCCCAAATGGTACAAGGACAATAGGGTCGAAGTCGCACCAATTATGTTTATAAATAGAAACAGGTAGGCTATCAATGCAGATCCAGATTAAAGCCAGGTAAACAGTAATTGTGAAACCATAGAAACTCAAAGAGGAACTTGTCTGATGTACTAAATAGGAGACTAGTAAGAATGTTATCCAGTGGTTACACAACCAAGATGTTATTAAAGACAATTAGGAAGAGAACCTCCAGAGGGAAGTTCATGAAGGTTATACCCGCCTTGTTAATCGCAGCTAATCATGCTGTCAAGTTTTTGGGGGGGGTTGGGGGCTGTGTCTAGGGGTGGAGGGGTGAGAGGGTGGACGTCTGTGTTCAGGAGTTCGGACCAGACCTCAAAGCTGATTTGAACAAGAACACACGTGTTGCCAGCCAACCCACAGTCCGACCTGTCAGTGGTCATCCAACGGTTCCCGCTAAAGCTCGCTACATAAACACATTTCTGTTCAAGGAATCTGGAAGACATTCTTGAATTGGCCCAGAACAAACAATGAAAACTGTACTCATTACAACCAGATGCAGGGTATTAATCTTGATCCCAAACACAGGCGGGAGAATTAGAATAACTTCAAGCACTTTAATCTGTTAACTAGGTCCTCCAACTTCCATTTAGCAGTCAGACTCAGTCAGATTCAGGGATTTAACCGAGCTAAGACCGGAGGAATTTGGAGCGTAAATGTTGGTTACAGACGAGATTATGTCATCCCTTTGTCAGCTGACAGCGAGCAACTGCAAACCACTTTCCAAGCCCTTTGGGTTTAAAGGCAAATAAGTCTGGTCTTTTGTCTCACAGTCACAAGATCATCAGACCAATAAATGCTCCTGTTACCCAGGAGCCCAAACAAAACACTCAGTTTCCTTCAGAGACTCTTGTGGGAGTGGGACTAACCAGAGAGACACTCCATAGCAGGCAAAAGACTCCGAGAAGAGAGACTGTCCAATCAGTCAACCAACACTCCCACACACACCTGCTGAAGTGAAACAAACTCTCTCACAGACAGTCACAGGCTCTCTCTCTTTATAGAAATCAATAGAGGAATCCAGGGGAATCTTCTCATCATGTCCACTCTGGTTTTCCCTCTACTCGTAATGCAGGGTTTTCAATCCAAGCTTTACAGCTGTGAGACTAAGCATTGGTCTGTATGGTTAAATAAGAATGGGTATAAATGGGACTTAGGGCACATTACAAAATGCCCCAAGACTACCTAGATACAGTCCACAAGGCATTTCCTCAAGGCACATTACAAAATGCCCCAAGACTACCTAGATACAGTCCACAAGGCTTCATTTCCTCAAGGCACATTACAAAATGCCCCAAGACTACCTAGATACAGTCCACAAGGCTTCATTTCCTCAAGGCACATTACAAAATGCCCCAAGACTACCTAGATACAGTCCACAAGGCTTCATTTCCTCAAGGCACATTACAAAATGCCCCAAGACTACCTAGATACAGTCCACAAGGCTTCATTTCCTCAAGGTCTGATTAAGATTGGAATGTTCGGGAGCATAGTCTGACCAATACTCTCCAGAGCCATATTATACACACTCTCTAGTATACACAGTATGATTCTGTCCAGATCCATCCAAACATACACACGATCACACATCATCACAGTCTGAGAAGTGAGGAGAGTCAAGACACCACTAGCAGTTGTCCTCAGTGGTTGCTGATGAACAGCAAGTGTCAGACCCCAGACAGTGCTACTTGACTATGGTCAGGAAGTCTCCACACACACACACACACGCACACGCACACACACACACACACACACACACACAGTCTTGCAGAACTAAACTTGTGGGGACACACAATTCAGTCCCATTCAAAATCCTATTTTCCCAAAATCCTAACCCTAAACCTAACACATACCCTAACCCAAAAACCTAACCATAACCCTAACCATAACCCTAGCGCCTTACTCTAAAACTAACCCTAGCTCCTAACCTTAACCCTAAACCTAATTCTAACCCTAACACTAATTCTAACCTTAACCCTAAACCCCCTAGAAATAACATTTGACCTTGTGGGGACCAACAAAATGTCTCCAGCTGGTTAAAATAAAAATTGTTTGCTATTCTTGTAGGGACTTCTGGTCCCCACAAGTATAGTTAAACACGTCCACACACACACACACACACACACACACACACACACACACACACACACACACACACACACACACACACACACACACACACACACACACACACACACAGAGAAAAATGAGGGAATCCTGGAAAGTAAAAGTCAATGTAGCAGGATGTTTTCCTCTGGGAGAAATAAACGTGGTTGAGAGGGTTAATTTCCTCCAGCTCATAGCCAGATGAACATTATTCAAGCAAGGTACCACAGAAAGAATTCCCTGGGCAATTTAAATGCATTGAGTCAGCATATTTTTTAAAAGCCATTTATTTCTGTCTGCTAACTAGCATGTCATTAGGAAGAGACTCCAACAGAGAGAGACAGAGCGAGGGAGGGAGGGAGGGAGGGAGGGAGGGAGGGAGGGAGAACCTCTGGGAAAGGAGGAAGAGTGTCTAACAGTGACCTGTTTCTCTCTGTATAACTGACAGATCTAGGGGTCAATTGAGGACATTAGATGAGCAGTATCAGTATCTTCACAGTGATAAAAACAGAATCTCAGTCAGCCAAACTAACACCTGGAACCCCAGTCTCTTACTTGAACGTGATAAATGTCATGCTGCGACACCAGAAATGTTTCTGTTTCTAACAGATAAAACTAATCGGATCAAACTCAGATGGGGTGTAGCTATCAGCTGACTTGGAAGGAACATATGTGTGAGAGACATGATTGCAGTCACCCGAGTTAGCATTATTGTCTCAGCCCCTAACCCCTCTCACCCAGACACACACAGAGCTATCCACATACACACTTATCCACACACGCACACATTCACGTAAGCACACACACACACACACACACACACACACGACTGTGACTCCTTCTGACTACACTAAATGCCAGATATACCGTGTGACTCCTTCTGACTACACTAAATGCCAGATATACCGTGTGACTCCTTCTGACTACACTAAATGCCAGATATACCGTGTGACTCCTTCTGACTACACTAAATGCCAGATATACCGTGTGACTCCTTCTGACTACACTAAATGCCAGACATACCGTGTGACTCCTTCTGACTACACTAAATGCCAGATATACCGTGTGACTCCTTCTGACTACACTAAATGCCAGACATACTATGACTTCCACAGCTCAATCATTTTGCTGCATAATCCACCAACAGCGAGAGAGCAGCGAATTCCCCAGGCACTGTCCATGAAAGCCTTTTCACAAAAACACCCTGAACAAAATCTGGCTTGTCTGGCTAAAACCAGATGTGACCTGTCCCCAGCATTTCATCGTCCCTGCTCATTTCCTGTTTCCTTACTTCCTGCAGACTGACATGTCGTTTCACCAAAGCCCGGCCGCTCTAAAGCGTAACGAAGTGAGACAGAGTAGTGTTCACAAGCGCCGTAAACGGAGCCAATAAGACCGGCCTCGGATGTCTCAGACCTATGGTGTGTTTAACACGTTGTGGAGAGCACTGAGGCCGGGGCGGGAGCATCGACCCACAACACACAGCATCAACGCTACAAACTGCATGTCACAATCTGAAGGATTACAATTAGAATAGTGCCCTCTGACATCAGTGATTAGAAGCAGGTGGACGATTGGCCCCCACATCGGCGAAGGAGGCGGTGTCGCAGTGTACCGCCACAGCTTGGCGCTCGCGCCAAAGAGGGCTCCGTTCAAGAAGTCAAACTTATGAGGAGTGTTGAAAAGAAGGAGGAGGGAGCGAATCGGCAGTTTGTACTGAGTCTCCCTAATGTGCTGGCAGAGCCAGGCTTCACTTACAGGCTTCTGTCAGTGTGCATTCTCCTTGGGTCCGGGCCTAGAGAGCGTGAGTTGTGGTGAAAACACATAACGCCAGATCCCTGGCCTCTGTAACCCAACAGCCTTTCTCTTTCTTTCCACACTCCCTTACTGTCTGCCTCTTTCTCAGGAGCAAAGCTGATCTCAGTATGAGTAACAGACATTGGTTTTAATGGTCCTTCCACACGCACGGGTGTGCTCACTGTTTCCCGATGTGAAAGAACTCTGTGAACAACACACTTTGCATGTTTGAGGGAATTGGCCTGCTAAATGCTGTGCAGAATCACTTAACTATGAATGTTCTTACATCCAAAATAGCTACTTATGATGAACCTGCACAGCACCTTGCTCAGGCCGATCCTCTTGAATGCGTTGATTGTCTGTATGTATGTCTGTCTGCCTAATGGTTAACGGATATACTTATTCCACATTTTGTCGTGTTATAGCCTGAATTCAAAACATATTTTTCTCTCACCCATCTACCCACAATACACCATAATGACAAAGTCAAAACATGTTTTCAGAAATGTTTGCAAATTTCTTGAAAATTAAATACAGAAATATCTCATTTACATAAATATTGACACCTCTGAGTCAATACATGTTACAGTCACGTTTGGCAGTGATTACAGCTGTGAGTCTGTCTGGGTAAGTCCCTAAGAACTTTGCACACCTGGATTGTACAATATTTACCCATTATTCTTTTCAAAATGCTTCAATTGGTCGTTGATCATTGCTTAACCATTTTCAAGTCTTGCCATAGATTTTCAAACTCGGCCACTCAGGAACATTCACTGTCTTCTTGGTAAGCAACTCCAGTGTAGATTTGGTCTTGTGTTTTAGGTTATTGTCCTGCTTGAAAGGGGAATTAATCTACCAGTGTCTGGTGGAAAGCAGACTGAAGCAGGTTTTCCTCTAGGATTTGACCTGTGCTTAACTCCATTCCATTTATTTTGTATCCTGAAAACTCCCCAGTCCTTAATGATTACAAGCATACCCATAACATGAGGCAGCCACCACTATGTTTGACACCAGTGACACAAAATCTAAATTTAATCAATTTGAAATTCAATGCTGGAACACAACAAAATGTGAAAAAAAAGTAAAGGGGTATGAATACTTTCTCAAGGCACCGTAATAGACTAAGATCGCCCGCTATATATCGGTTCAGACCCAAACATATGGGCCTGAGGAACAGACAGTCAACAGGCACTGTAGTGTACATACCTATCTGTATCGCTAACGGTTTCTGTTCCACAACATCCACATGAATATATGGACCATAATATACCATTGCGGGTGAGGCCCTTAAGTACATTGGGATGTGGCCCCTAAGGTCCCATAAAGGCTGACTGATTTACCTGTGGCACACAGGCATGAGGTTAGTAATTCATACTTTAAAACCAGGGGGTTCCCTGGTGGTTATCTAATGGTTCTCCTGGGGTTCCAGGTGACTCAGGGCTGGGTAAAGCGTGGATAAAGCCAGTCTGAGATCCAGAGAAAGGATCGCGTGCCTCCTTGCTGTGTGATGATGTTATCCAGACGTGTTCTATACAACACAGACCAGGATTAGGGAACATGGAGGAAAGCAAACATCATAAATCTACATTGGAGAGGTTAGCTCTCTCCCCTCTGTCTATCTCTTTCTTCCCTTTTCCCTGTTCCCTCAACCATTGACAAATACAAAATCCACAACAGAATATAAAAGTCTCAACATGATCAAATAATTGTGCCATCTCTCTCATGGTCTGACAATGTGGTCTCTTTAAAATATGGTGGTTGGTACCCCTACACATATCTATCTCTGTCACTCGGTATCCTGCAGATTGTAAATATGGTACTGGAACCGGCCCTGTAAATAGCTTCTTACTTTCTCCTATTCTTCTTATTTCTTATTTCTTGTGTTTTTGTTGTACCTTATGTTATTTTTGTTGTGCTACATCGATATTGATTACGGCATTGTTGGGTTTGGAGCTTGCAAGAAAGGCATTTCAGTGTACCTATGCACGTGACATTAAGAGCGTGCAACATGAAATACTATGGTTATATACAGTAGGTCAACATTCTGACATATTTCTAATGATATGGTTCGAAGTCTACCCTACATTCTGCCACCATCGTGTGCCCCTTCACTCAACACTCCTCTCCATCTCCACCATCCAACAGTTTTTCCGACTAGCGGGGCGTGGCTCTCCCTGAGCGACTACAACTGCTGGGTTCATGGCTCCAGGTATGTAACAGAGGTCCAGATCTAAATAAACGTCCCATTCACCCACCAAACCTGGTTTGTATTAGTACTGTGGAGTGGCTCCAAGCTCTGACTACGGTGTGTTAAACTTTATGTAAAATGCTTTGAGCACTTGATGGAAAGTGCTATAAATGAAATGAATGATATTATCATTACCAAAAGGTAGACTCAGCAATATAACAAAGATGCAGAAAGTAAACAGCATAGTGGGTCAATTTCTGCAACAACTAAGAGCGTTGAAGCGTGAGGCTCAACTTCTCCACGGTTTTGGGCCCCTGGCTACCACACCGGAACATGCGAAGATACTGTGTGTGACTGTGGAGAGAGCAAAGTCTTGCATCTTGCTCATCACAATATCTGTGGTGCTGCTCGTGGCATCAGCATTTCACTGAGTTGACAGAGCTGCATCAACTACCTCATGCTTTAACCCAGATACTGGGTACTGGCTTAGGTATACTTTCCACATCATATAAACTAAACAGAATTTTAAAAACTATCTGCTCAAGCTGTGCTGGTCATTGAGACAACACAAAGACTGCACTTATCTAATCCAGGGAGAATCGCCATAGTATTACAACCACCACACTCACATCTTTTCAATTCAACGGCTCAGACACAAGAGGTATGTGGCAGGGTCTACAGTCAATTACGGACTACAAGAAGAAAACCAGCCCAGTCACGGACCAGGATGTCTTGCTCCCAGGCAGACTAAATAACTTTTTTGCCCGCTTTGAGGACAATACAGTGCCACTGACACGGCCTGCAACGAAAACATGCGGCCTCTCCTTCACTGCAGCCGAGGTGAGTAAAACATTTAAACGTGTTAACCCTCGCAAGGCTGCAGGCCCAGACGGCATCCCCAGCCGCGCCTTCAGAGCATGCGCAGACCAGCTGGCTGGTGTGTTTACGGACATATTCAATCAATCCCTATACCAGTCTGCTGTTCCCACATGCTTCAAGAGGGCCACCATTGTTCCTGTTCCCAAGAAAGCTAAGGTAACTGAGCTAAACGACTACTGCCCCGTAGCACTCACTTCCGTCATCATGAAGTGCTTTGAGAGACTAGTCAAGGACCATATCACCTCCACCCTACCTGACACCCTAAACCCACTCCAATTTGCTTACCGCCCAAATAGGTCCACAGACGATGCAATCTCAAGCACACTGCACACTGCCCTAACCCATCTGGACAAGAGGAATACCTATGTGAGAATGCTGTTCATCGACTACAGCTCGGCATTTAACACCATAGTACCCTCCAAGCTCGTCATCAAGCTCGAGACCCTGGGTCTCGACCCCGCCCTGTGCAACTGGGTACTGGACTTCCTGACGGGCCGCCCCCAGGTGGTGAGGGTAGGCAACAACATCTCCACCCCGCTGATCCTCAACACTGGGGCCCCACAAGGGTGCGTTCTGAGCCCTCTCCTGTACTCCCTGTTCACCCACGACTGCGTGGCCACGCACGCCTCCAACTCAATCATCAAGTTTGCGGACGACACAACAGTGGTAGGCTTGATTACCAACAACGACGAGACGGCCTACAGGGAAGAGGTGAGGGCCCTCGGAGTGTGGTGTCAGGAAAATAACCTCACCCTCAACGTCAACAAAACTAAGGAGATGATTGTGGACTTCAGGAAACAGCAGAGGGAACACCCCCCTATCCACATCGATGGAACAGTAGTGGAGAGGGTAGTAAGTTTTAAGTTCCTCGGCATACACATCACAGACAAACTGAATTGGTCCACTCACACAGAGAGCATCGTGAAGAAGGCGCAGCAGCGCCTCTTCAACCTCAGGAGGCTGAAGAAATGTGGCTTGTCACCAAAAGCACTCACAAACTTGTACAGATGCACAATCGAGAGCATCCTGGTGGGCTGTATCACCGCCTGGTACGGCAACTGCTCCGCCCACAACTGTAAGGCTCTCCAGAGGGTAGTGAGGTCTGCACAACGCATCACCGGGGGCAAACTACCTGCCCTCCAGGACACCTACACCACCCGATGTTACAGGAAGGCCATAAAGATCATCAAGGACAACAACCACCCGAGCCACTGCCTGTTCACCCCGCTATCATCCAGAAGGCGAGGTCAGTACAGGTGCATCAAAGCTGGGACCGAGAGACTGAAAAACAGCTTCTATCTCAAGGCCATCAGACTGTTAAACAGCAACCACTAACACTGAGTGGCCGCTGCCAACACACTGACTCAACTCCAGCCACTTTAATAATGGGAATTGATGGGAAATGATGTAAAATATATCACTAGCCACTTTAAACAATGCTACCTAATATAATGTTTACATACCCTACATTATTCATCTCATATGAATATGTATATACTGTACTCTATATCATCTACTGCATCCTTATGTAATACATGTATCACTAGCCACTTTAACTATGCCACTTTGTTTACATACTCATCTCATATGTATATACTGTACTCGATACTCGATACCATCTACTGTATCTTGCCTATGCTGCTCTGTACCATCACTCATTCATATATCTTTATGTACATATTCTTATCCCCTTACACTGTGCATAAGACAGTAGTTTTGGAATTGTTACTTGTTGGTTATTACTGCATTGTCGGAACGGGAAGCACAAGCATTTCGCTACACTCGCATTAACATCTGCTAACCATGTGTATGTGACAAATAAGATTTCATTTCATTTGATGTATTTTTATTTTTACCTTTATTTTACTAGGCAAGTTAGTTAAGAACAAATTCTTATTTCCAATGACGGCCTAGGAACCGTGGTTTAACTGCCTTGTTCATGGGCAGAACGACAGATGTTTACCTTGTGATCTCTTGCAACCTTTTTAGGTCAAACCAAATCTGAACGCTATGCAGGAGTGAACCAATAAAGCATGGAGAACATTGTACAGCATCCCCCTCCCCGGTCTTCTTGTCCTTAATAGGTTTAGCAGTCAGAAAGCCAAGGTTATGGTTCTGCAGGGCTAACTCTACTGCAGCAAAGCGCAGACAGGTAGGACAGGAGCTCTGAGCAACACAGCACAGCTTCATTACTCTGAATGAGTTGACAGAGCTCTTGGCAGGTTGAAGCCTCTCTGCTGACCTGGGACACAAAACCAAGGGAAATGTTCAGAAGCAGAGTGACGCAGAAATAGTTTTTAAAGAAATGTTCACATTTCTAATGCAATACCTACGGTGGGACCTAATGAACACAAACCTGGACTGGGTCTAAGAAGGTGTGGATCATCTTAAAGACGGTGGCATAGTTCATCTGGTGGACATGGGAATATGGTTTCAACTCTGATAATCAATGTCCCACTGCTGAGATATTGTGAAACTACATGGGAATAACCTTGGAATAGGCTTGGAACATTGGAGCATGTGCGTATGAATGGGCATTGCTTTTAGAAAATATACCAAAAAGGGGGAAAAGTCTGTCAGAGAGCTGCATTCAAACACATCCACCAACTCAAAAAGCAGCTCACTTCGATCACACCTTCAATCACAATCACACATTGTATCTATATTTATACAACGGGTGGGTCTAATCCTGAATGCTGATTGGTTAAAAGCACATTCCAGCTGGTGTCTATTCCATAGGTTACCACTGACTAAATCTATGACGTTAAAATCCTTATTTACTCTGTTCCATCTGACTGCACAATCCACTGTCTCATCACCCAGACAAGCAATTTATAATGTTAATCTCCACTACAAAAAGCATCGAGATATTATCTGACATTTCTTTTAGACTAATATTTAGTTTTCAACAGCGGAGATTTGTATAAACATTGCTGTCTTTTTCACCAACATTTGCAACATTGCTTCAATATTCAAATTCCATCTCCAGCTCTCCCATAGTAATGACAGACAGGCAGCGTTTCTCAGCCAGTCGAAATCATGAATCAGCTGGCATCCTTTTTATGTACAGTTGAAGTCGGAAGTTTACATGCACCTTAGCCAACTACATCCTGATATTTAGTCCTAGTAGAATTCCCTGTTTTAGGTCAGTTAGGATCACTTCATTTTAAGAATGTGACATGTCAGAATAATAGTAAAGATAATTATTTCTTTCAGCTTTTATTTCTTTCATCACATTCCCAGTGGGTCAGAAGTTTACATACAGTCAATTAGTATTTGGTAGCACTGCCTTAAAATTGTTTAAATTTGGTCCCACAATAAGTTGGGTGAATTTTGGCCTATTCCTCCTGACAGAGCTGGTGAAACTGAGTCAGGTTTGTAGGCCTCCTTGCTCGCACACACTTTTTCAGTTCTGCCCACAAATGTTCTATAGGTTTGAGGTCAGGGCTTTGTGATTGCCACTCCAATACCTTGACTTTGTTGTCCTTAAGCCATTTTGCCACAGCTTTGGAAGTATGCTTGGGGTCATTGTCCATTTGGAAGACCCATTTGCGACCAAGCTTCAACTTCCTGACTGAGCTCTTGAGATGTTGCTTCAATATATCCACATAACTTTCTCTCCTCATGATGCCATCTCTTTGTGAAATGCACCAAGTCCCTCCTGCAGCAAAGCACCCTCACAACATGATGCTGCCACACCCATGCTTCACGGTTGGGATGGTGTTCTTCGGCTTGCAAGCCTCCCCCTTTTTCCTCCAAACATTATGGCCAAACAGTTCTATTTTTGTTTCATCAGACCAAAGGACATTTCTCCAAAAAGTACGATCTGTGTCCCCATGTGCAGTTGCAAACTGTAGTCTGGGTTTTTTATGGCGGTTTTGGAGCAGTGGCTTCTTCCTTGCTGAGCGGCCTTTCAGGTTATGTCGATATAGGACTTGTTTTACTGTGGATATAGATACTTTTGTACCGGTTTCTTCCAGCATCTTCACAAGATCCTTTGCTGTTGTTCTGGGATTGATTTGCACTTTTCACACCAAAGTAAGTTCATCTCTAGGAGACAGAATGCGTCTCCTTCCTGAGCGGTATGACGGCTGCGTGGTCACATGGTGTTTATACTTGCGTACTATTGTTTGTACAGATGAACGTGGTACCTTAAGGCGTTTGGAAATTGCTCCCAAGGATGAACCAGACTTGTGGAGGTCTACAATTTGTTTTCGGAGGTCTTGGCTGATTTATTTAGATTTTCCCATGATGTCAAACGAAGAGGCACTGAGTTTCAAGGTAGGCCTTGAAATACATCCATAGGTACACCACCAATTGATTCGAATTATGTCAATTATCTTATCAGAAGCTTCTAAAGCCATGACATCATGTTCTGGAATTTTCCAAGCTGTTTAAAGGCACAGTCAACTTAGTGTATGTAAACTTCTAACCCACTGGAATTGTGATACAGTGAATTATAAGTGAAATAATCTGTCTGTAAACAATTGTTGGACAAATTACTTCTGTCATGCACAAAGTAGGTGTCCTAACCGACTTGCCAAAACTATAGTTTGTTAACAAGAAATTTGTGGAGTTGTTGAAAAACGAGTTTTAATGACTCCAACCTAAGTGTATGTAAACTTCCGACTTCAACTGTATATATACAAAGAAATGTAATTTGAAAAAAGGTCAAACGAAACGAAGTGCAGCTAGTTTGCAGTCTTTCCAGCTTCAGTTTGAAGTGATTGTGTTAGTTGTGTTGATGGCTAGCTTCTCTGAAAAACAGTGTCCTGGCTTGGGTAGCAACCCTAGACTTGGGGCGGCAGGGTAGCCTAGTGGTTAGAGCATTGGACTAGTTTCCAGAAGGTTGCAAGTTCAAACCCCCGAGCTGACAAGATACAAATCTGTCGTTCTGCCCCTGAACAGGCAGTTAACCCACTGTTCCTAGGCTGTCATTTAAAATAAGAATTTGTTCTTAACTGGTTAAATAAAGGTTATGGTTTTTTACAATCACTGTGGCACTAATTTCAGAACCTTGATGTTATTTTTCAAAACACAAAACTCACAAAACAGATGATCAAAATGCACATTTTCCAAAACTTTAACACTATTTCCAATTGCTTGGATAAAATACACATAAAGCTAAGATCATTTGTTCATTGAACTAAAAATCCCCTGTTCAAAATGACACAACTTAACATCAAAGTATTACTATTTCAAAATGCAATTCACACATTACATCTGAGATGACTGTCTATTCATTTCATTACAGCGATCTTACTATCAATTGATACAACTGCTCAAAATGATAAGTAACTGTTGCATTACTCTTAATGCATAGATTTATGGAAACTGACAAACAATATTCCATGTTTAGGTCATGAAAGTTTTAGGATAATCAGATCCATTGACACCAATTACATTGGAACACGCACCAATTGGACTACATTATCTATGGATGTAATATTTCATCATCATTCTCTATCAGACACTGTTTCTATGGTCCCATGTACCACTTTTCCAGACCATGTTTTCAGATTTGACATTACTTTACACTCACCGGCCACTTTATTAGTACTGGGTAGGACCCCCTTTTGCTTACACAACAGCCTAAATTACTCACGGTGTTGTACGTTAAGAGATGCCCTTCTGTACACCACTGTTTTAAACGGCTGTTATTTGTGGCCTTTCTGTTAGCTTGAATGAGTCTGGACATTCTCCTCTGACCTCTCTCATTAACAAGGTATTTTTGCCCACAGAACTGCCGCTCACTGAATGTGTTTTGTTTATCGCACCATTCTCTAAAAAATCCCAGGAAGGCAGCTGTTTTTGAGATGTTGGAATCACCATGTCTGGCACCAACAATCATACCACGGTCAAAGTTGCTTAGATTACTCATCTTGCCCTTTTTAATGTTTGGTTGAACAACAACTAAAGCTCTCTACTCTATATACTCTATATATTGAGTTACAGGCTGCCACATGACTCGCTGTTCGAAGGAGCAGGCTATTTGCGTTAACATGCAGGTGTACCTAATAAAGTGGCCGGTGCGTGTATGTATTTAGGCCCTTGTAATTGCTTTTCCAATACTGCCAACTCGTTACTGATGATTGATTTCACATTGTGGTACGAGTATATAGTGAAATGAGTGGTATCCACCTACAACAACCTAGCGATAACATGGAGCCGGCAGGTGATCCAGGTCACAATCAAGCAGTGGGAGGAGGAAGACGTGGTGGTCAAAGGAATGGCAGGAGACAAGCACCTCTTCTGAGAGGTGGTCGTGGGCCTCGTTTGAGAGGTGTGGGGGAACATTCTAGAGGACAAGGTCACGGACCAAGACAGAGGCAGCAACAGCAGAGAGTGTCCAATGAAATACGAGCAATAGTTGTAGATCATGTCATAAATCATGGCATGACAATGGCTGAGGCAGCTACAATGATTCAACCAAACCTCAGAAGATCAACCGTGGCCTTAATCATCAGAACTTTCCGCAATGAGAATCGGTAAGTCTTCAGCATGCACTAAACATTCGGCTACTCTCAACTGTCACATGACTGTACACTGCATGCCAATGTGTACCACAGAGTAGGTGATGTGACTAAATGTGTTCTTACTATAATTTTCCCTGCAGAATTGAGACTAGGCCAAATAGGGGAGACAGAGGCAAAATTCTGACTGACCAACAAGAGCGGGCTGTGGTCAATTTGGTTCGGGGCAGAAATTATATTCGCCTTACAGAAATTCAGCAGCACATCTTGGCCATTGACGACATCTTCAACAATGTGAAAGCCATCAGTTTGCTGACTATTGCACGCATGCTGAAAAGGCACCAGGGTCTCTAAAACAACTATACCGTGTGCCTTTTGAAAGAAATGCAGACCGAGTGAAGCAACTGAGGACTGAGTATGTTCAGGTATGTTCAGTTTCAAGATGCCAAAAATTCTACATCATTCTAATCAGTCATTCTCTTTCCAAAATGTATTTTTAGAGGGTGATGGAGCTGGATGCTGACGAAAACCATCACATATTCCTCTTTTTGGATGAGACTGGCTTCAACCTGGCCAAAACAAGGAGGAGAGCTCAGAATTTCATTGGCCAGCGGGCAACCATCCAAGTACCTATATCGGAAGATGGTGTGGTGAGATGCCGACCTTGTATTGGATCATATAATGCAGCTCTCCTTGTAACCTTCATTTTGTCTCCACATGAATTTGTCTCCACATGAAGGTGGAAGGTATATGATAGACGCCCTCACGATCAAGCCACCCTTCTCCAGGCCATGGATGATGCATGCACTGACATCACAACAGACCGGTGTCAGGCCTGGATTCGCCCGAAGATTCTTCCCAAGATGTTTGGCTAATGAAAACATCCATTGTGGATGTGGATGAGAACCTGTGGCCAAATCCAAAAGACAGGGTTGATGGAAATATAGAAGTACAGTAATCAATCCTTTGTTTTGTGATTTACAGTAAGCCGGGTGAGGAACACTGCAATTTATGTTTTACTGAAGTTTTTTTATTTTCTGTAGCTAATTATTTTTGTTTTGATTCAAAGAAACCTATGTTGTGATTTTATTGTATTTCATCAATACATGTCAGATTTTGTTCAATGATTCCACTGTCTGTAGTATTCTCTCTAATAGTCCTTTTACAGTGATGTATTTATGTGTAGCACCATAATGAAACATGCATCACATATTTTGTACAACAATATTTTGTCATGCCCTGACCGTAGAGATCTTTTTATTCTCTATGTTTGGTTGGTCAGGGTGTGACTCGGGTGTGAAACTCTATGCTCTATGTTTTGGCCGGGTATGGTTCTCAATCAGGGACAGCTGTCGATCGTTGTCTCTGATTGGGAATCATACTTAGGCAGCCTTTTTCCTTTATTTGTGGGTAGTTGTCTTTGTTATAGTGACCTGTATAGCCCTAGTAAGCGTCACGGTCGGGTTTTTTTGTTTCTTGATTTGTTGGCGACATTATAATAAAGTAAAATGTACACTGACCACGCTGCACCTTGGTCCAGTCATTTTCAAGATGATTTTCGTGACATATTTAATGATTGTTCGAACAACTACACAGTGACACTATCAGTATCTTGTGTGTGGGTGATATAAACTATTGTTCCTATGGTTTTTCATGATAAATTAGTTATTTGAACCAATGATTCTGCAAGTGCAAGGTTTCTTTAAAGATATGAATGCAAGTGATGACAGTTTTGAGTTTTATGTCAAGTTTTGAAAAATGACCAAGGTTCTGAAATTAGTGCCAAAGTGAATGTAAAAAATATCAAAACATTTTTTATGAAAATATGTCAATTCTTATTTGAATAGGTTGGTAACCCACTATAAAAGTGATAACGTTCTCTCCAGTCAGAAGGATTAAAGTGATAACGTTCTCTCCATCCAGAAGGATTAAAGTGATAATGTTCTCTCTAGCCAGAAGGATTAACCTCTTGCCTCTACTTGGGACGCTTGCGTCCCAACTAGAGCTCTGGAAATGCAAATGCACTACGCTAAATGCTAATAGTATTAGTTAAAACTCAAAAGTTCATTAAAATACACATGCAGGGTATCAAATTAAAGCTACACTCGTTGTGAATCCAGGCAACAAGTCCGATTTTTAAAATGCTTTTCGGCGACAGCATGAGAAGCTATTATCTGATAGCATGCACCAATACACTACAACAGAAAAGCACAGCAGGGGACGTAAACAAAATAATTAGCATTTCGGCGTTACACAAACCGCACAATAAAATAGAAAACAGTCATTACCTTTCACCATCTTCTTTGTTGGCACTCCTAGATGTCCCATAAACACTATTGGGTCTTTATTTCGATTAAATCGGGCCATATAAAGCCAAGATATCGTTATATGTAGACTGTGTGATAAACGAAAAAAACAGCGATTTCACAACGTAACGTCATTTTTTAAAATTCAAAAAGTAGACGATAAACTTTCACAAAACACTTCGAAATACGTTTGTAATGCTACTTTAGGTATTAGTAAACGTTAATAAGCGATAAAAATCATCCGTAGGCGATGTAAATATCATTAGCTGTCGTCTTGGAAAAAATTTCAGGAGAGAGCTCTTCCGGAATGATCTGGGCGGAGACCGGAGGTAAGCGGTGCCCCTGTTTCGGTTCAACCAAGAATCAAAGATGATTCAATTCACAAGACTCTAGACAACATGGGGATGCTGTGGGAGTTGAATGCTCGGTCTTATCTAATTCGGCTCACTGTTAACAATTGCTGGAAGTGGCGCAAGGATATTTATTTCCATTTTCTGTGATCAGGTTTTCCTGCGCTTTCCGATGTAACGCACGTTATGTAATAGCCACAGTCGTGATTTAACCCGTTTTAAAAACGTCCGAGGGTTTCCTATCCACACATTCTAACCATATGAACGTACTATATTCCTGGCATGAGTAGCAGGGCGCTGAAATGTTGCGCGATTTTTAACAAAATGTTCAAAAAAGTAGAGGGTCGACTGAAGAGGTTAAAGTGATAATGTTCTCTCCATCCAGAAGGATTAAAGTGATAATGTTCTCTCCATCCAGAAGGATTAAAGTGATAACATCCTCTCCAGTCAGAAGGATTAAAGTGATAATGTTCTCTCCATCCAGAAGGATTAAAGTGATAATGTTCTCTCCAGCCAGAAGGATTAAAATGATAATGTTCTCTCCATCCAGAAGGATTAAAGTGATAACGTCCTCTCCAGTCAGAAGGATTAAAGTGATAATGTCCTCTCCAGTCAGAAGGATTAAAGTGATAACGTTCTCTCCATCCAGAAGGATTAAAGTGATAATGTTCTCTCCAGCCAGAAGGATTAAAGTGATAATGTTCTCTCCATCCAGAAGGATTAAAGTGATAACGTCCTCTCCAGTCAGAAGGATTAAAGTGATAACGTCCTCTCCAGCCAGAAGGATTAAAGTGATAATGTCCTCTCCAGCCAGAAGGATTAAAGTGATAATGTTCTCTCCAGCCAGAAGGATTAAAGTGATAATGTTCTCTCCAGCCAGAAGGATTAAAGTGATAACGTCCTCTCCATCCAGAAGGATTAAAGTGATAACATTCTCTCCAGTCAGAAGGATTAAAGTGATAACGTTCTCTCCATCCAGAAGGATTAAAGTGATAACGTCCTCTCCAGTCAGAAGGATTAAAGTGATAACGTCCTCTCCAGTCAGAAGGATTAAAGTGATAACGTTCTCTCCATCCAGAAGGATTAAAGTGATAATGTTCTCTCCAGCCAGAAGGATTAAAGTGATAATGTTCTCTCCATCCAGAAGGATTAAAGTGATAACATCCTCTCCAGTCAGAAGGATTAAAGTGATAACGTTCTCTCCATCCAGAAGGATTAAAGTGATAATGTTCTCTCCAGCCAGAAGGATTAAAGTGATAATGTTCTCTCCATCCAGAAAGATTAAAGTGATAACGTCCTCTCCAGTCAGAAGGATTAAAGTGATAACGTCCTCTCCATCCAGAAGGATTAAAGTGATAATGTTCTCTCCATCCAAAAGGATTAAAGTGATAACGTTTTCTCCATCCAGAAGGATTAAAGTGATAATGTTCTCTCCATCCAGAAGGATTAAAGTGATAACGTTCTCTCCATCCAGAAGGATTAAAGTGATAATGTTCTCTCCATCCAGAAGGATTAAAGTGATAATGTTCTCTCCATCCAGAAGGATTAAAGTGATAATGTTCTCTCCAGCCAGAAGGATTAAAGGAGGGCAGCAGCTCAGGCCAAGCAGCCATATTCAGCCAGTTCTCACTGAGAGGGACACTGTTTCTCTGTGTGGAGTCAAATGCATAAAAAGGTCAAGGATTAAGTTTAGAAGTTGTGTAATTAGTGTAATTTTTTTCGACTTCGTCTTCTTGGGCTTAACAACACCCGTGCCAATATATCCTCCAAACACCGGCTTCTCTGGCATGATCACTTAAGAATATTCTTGAATATAAAATTACACTAATTACACAACTTCTAAATCGAATCCTTTTTCATGCATTTGACTCCACACAGAGAAACAGTGTCCCTCTCAGTGAGAACTGGCTGAACGTGGCTGCTTGGCCTGAGCTGCTGCTCTTTTTTAATCCTTCTGGCAGGAAAAGAGGATAAATCTACTCTGAGGTGGAGGAAGGAAAGATGTTAAGGGAGAGAGGGGGAATAAGAGGTCAAAGCTCAGCGCCAGCTGTGCCACCAGAGACCCTGGGTTCGCGCCCAGTCTCTGTCGTAACCGGCCGCGACCAGGAGGTCCGTAGGGCGACGCACAATTGGCCTAGCGTCGTCCGGGTTAGGGAGGGCTTGGCCGGTAGGGATGTCCTTGTCTCATCGCGCACAAGCGACTCCTGTGGCGGGCCGGGCGCAGTGCGCGCTAACCAAGGTTGCCAGGTGCACAGTGTTTCCTCTGACACATTGGTTCAGCTGGCTTCCGGGTTGGATGAGCGCTGTGTTAAGAAGCAGTGCGGCTTGGTTGGGTTGTGTATCGGAGGACGCATTACTTTCAACCTTCGTCTCTCCCGAGCCCGCACGGGAGTTGTAGCGATGAGACAAGATAGTAGCTACTAACAACTGGATACCACGAAATTGGGGAGAAAAAGGGGGTAAAATTCAACAACAAAAAAAGAGGTCAAAGCTGCTGTGTTCACAGAGGGAACCGAATCACAGGATGCTAAAAACCTTGATGGGAAAGAGTCAGGCTTATCTGTGTCCCCCTTCCCTGTCACCTGATTATTGTGTGTGTCCCTATGTTGTTCAACCTTCCCTGAAAACCCAAGCAGCTCTTTCCAAACAAACGAGCGGGACAGCCACCAGAAACAAACACTGATGTGTCCCTGTGAAATGTCACAGCCGGAGGAAGAGCAACAAAGAGAACCCCTGGCAGGACCTTCCTCCTGCTATGTGTGTGTGTGTGTGTGTGTGTGTGTGTGTGTGTGTGTGTGTGTGTGTGTGTGTGTGTGTGTGTGTGTGTGTGTGTGTGTGTGTGTGTGTGTGTGTGTGTGTGTGTGTGTGTGTGTGTGTATGTGTGTATGTGTGTATGTTAGCGTGCCTGAGTGTGTGTGTGTTGTGCCTGAATGTGTGCTGCCCTGAGTGTGTGTGTGTGTGTGTGTGTCCATGCGTGAGCATGGGAAGGGGTTGTAACTAATTGTTCTCTGTTCTCTCTTGGCGGGAGTCTTCCTTAGAACATCAACTAACAAGCGTTGTCCTCTCGCTTTTGGCCGGATGACAGAGTGTTAGGGGTCAGAGGGTCAGGGAGAAAGGAGAGCAGACCAAGAGATGTTCATGAGAATGTTAAAGACAGGAAGAATACTTCTGGATCATGTTACTTGTAACAGATCATGTTCCAGTCCACATTCCACTAGTATGCTTTCACCTAAGGTAAATATTCTTTGGGCCTGGACAATAGAACTGTACTTGCTTCATAGTTGGAAAACAAGTTGCTAAGGGGGTTCAATAGTGATTGCTTGCTGATTAGCTTGAATAAACATGAACTATGAAGGATGGACCATTGAATGTTGACGGAATACCAGTCATTGGCCCATATTCACAAAGTGTTTCAGAGTTGGAGCTGGTCTAGGATCAGGCTCCCAACTGTCCATATAATCTTAGTCATTATGATCTAAAAGGTCAAAGATCCTATTTCAGCACTCCTACTCTATGGGAAGACTTTATGTGGATACTGGCCCTGGTGTCCAGACAGGCAGTGTCTGTTCCATCTGTGAGAACCTCAAACTGCACACGCCCTCATTATCAATCAACCAATCAAATGTATTTATAAAGCCCTTCCTACATCAGCTGACATCACAAAGTGCTATACAGAAACCCAGCCTAAAACCCCAAACAGCAAGCAATGCAGGTGTAGAAGCAAGGTGGGTAGGATCCAGCTTGCAGACTGGAGGACAGAGGACAGAGGACCGAGGCAGGGTTGAGTTAGCCCCCTAGCGCCTGGGGCACCAGCCTTCAAAGGACCCCTTTTCTCCCAGAGTGCACTTCTGCCACCTCTAATTACCCAGCAATCCCCGTCGAGCGGCCACTGCCGATCGCAACGACAGGAAAGGAAAATGTATGTTGTTCAAAGTGAAAGCACAAGGTCTGCACTGTGTCCATTAGAACATTAACAGTATGCTCTCCTTTAAGCATATACATGTAGGTCAGTCTCTAGAATACACCGCAAAGGGGTGGCTAGTGGGTACAGGGTGGACACTGAAGGTTAAAAAACATTGACCTTTACAATATTGTTGAAGTGTTTAGTCGAAAAAAGTAATCTGTGTTTCTCTCTGGCCTCTCATTCCCTCTTTCTCACTCGCTCTCTCTCATTCCCCCTGTCTCTCTCTCTCTCTCCCACTCTCTCTGTCTCTCACTCTCTTTACAATTCTCTCACAATTCTCTCCGCCCCCCCAAACCATGGCAAGGTGTCCACAACATGTTCTCTGTCTCTGACTCCGTGATGACTCACTCACCATACTGGCAGCGTGTTCCTTGGAAGCCTACAGGACACTGACAGATCTGGTCACCTCCCTCATCACACCTGCCCCCATTGAAGCAGGTATTAGCAGCACACACCCCTGTAGAGCACAACGCACATCAGTCATTTCAGTAGCACCTGCAAATACTCAGACACATCATGGGCATGACAACACATGATCAATTCATTTTATATGTATCGATAGCGCTACATTATTCCATAGATACATGTGTTAATATGAAAATAATATCCAGTGTTTGTCTTTGAACTCACGGTGCAAACATCCCCTCTCCTTGCCCCTCTGTGTCCACCCAGGGCAGCACCTGGTCACTCTGTGCACATCCATACTGTACACCTGCCTGTAGGCTGTGTAGTAGCCTGTTCTGCAGAAAAGAAATAACATACAGGTGAAGGATCTTCATTTGATCACCCTGTGTGGAGGAGAACTTTCCTGCAATGCAGGAAATGTTAAACTTGTAGTGTATTTGAGGTTTGAAAAGGCTTCTGAAGTTTGTAATTTCCACTTTGAAATGTCAGACTTGATTTCCCCTCAAACCCTAAAAAAAAATCCATGATTTATAATCCACATAACAATTCAAATTTCCTGTGGCTGCAGGACTATTTCCCTGCTGTATGAAACTGGCTCAAATGAAGATCCTACATCTGTATGAGCCCAGTTATGATAGGAGAGACTGAGTACAACTATCCAACAACAACAACAACAACAACAACAACAACAACAGGGTATTGGAGAAGATGTGCCACTCACCTCCTTTCGTAGCCAACACACCAGCGGTGGCCGGTGCAGCCTTGCTTCCAGACCTTGACCATCCGAGTGAAGGCCTGGACACAGGGCTGGCGTGCACCCAGCATGGACAACTCCTGCTCCGCACACACATTAGGCCTGCAGAGACACAGAGAGGATGGTTCAGTCTGTAACACTTTACATGAAGTTGCTTGTATACCTGTGTAGTAACACTATAATTACTCTGGGTACAAGGGCTACATTGGTATATACCATGTTGTTGTCATCAATTTAATCATTGATTTACAACGGAGTAAAAATGGAGATGAGCGGTTTAGATATCCTTCAAGTGATTCGTGAGACACAGGACAGGAGAGGGTCAGGGTTGAGGCTCATGAGAGAGAGTTGCTACTCTTCCCCTTCTGACACACCAGAGTTGCTGACCCTCATCACGAACCACCCAGCAGCTCCAGACCCTCCCGCGTCTTGACAGGTGCCCAGCGTGTTCCCCCCAGATGAGGTGTGTGTGTGTGTGTGTGTGTCACCAGGGAGCACGCCGACACAGGGGAAACACTGACACAATCCAAGAGGAAGCAGATGCACACATTCCAACAGACACAGTAACATACATTACCTAGATGTGCTATCTTATGTCTATTCACAGCACCAGATAGACCTGGGAAATGAGCCATTGGATTGAGTTCAGCAATGACAATTGGACATTGTTAGGAGTATCTCATTGTTTAGCTCAAGGCACACTATACAGTTTGTGCATTGACCTGCTGTGGCTCCGTAATGTAAAGTAAAATCATTCTATCTGCATCTGTAGTCTGGGTTTTGGTCTGTTCTCCTTTAGAATTCCCTAGACTCATGTTCTCAAATACTCTGCTAGACTTGGACAGTGTTCCAGATACTCAATAAACAACCAATGAAACCCTCCAGGCAATACCAGTTTACAATCTCAGAAAAGAAAACATGTCAGAATGTGTGTGTGCTTGTATTTGTGCGTGTGCGTGCATGACTTGGTGCATGTCTGTCTGTCCGCCAACGAAAATGCCAAGGGAATCAGCAGCTGAACAACTGAATATCTACATACCATAATAAATATATCAAAATGTTTTCGGAACAGGGATTTGTAACACACTTTTGTCTTTATAACACACTTTTGTCCAAATGTGTATTTCTGCATCTGCACACACCATCTGGGTTCAATAGACAGCAGGCTAGGTTAATTAGCTGAGAGAAGTATAAGGCTCCTACATGAAAAAAACACTCCTGCATGCGCGTCCTGCACACGCTCATTCTTTTCGGGAAGTCTCTTGAGAAATGCACATTCCTTTACATCCTCAGTATAATAGTGGTCATGTTTGCAGGGTAACGTATAATATGGTACATTTTACGTGAGGTGCACAAAGAGCGACGCCTAGAGGACAAATGCATCCAGTTGACTGTTGTGTCAAAAAAGACAAGAGTAAATTATACAGATATAACGTTGTATCCAACAGTAGAAAACAGTGACAACAAAGCCTAATAACCATGATTAGAGGTTGTGGGTGATCCCTTTAACCAAAAGTAGGCCGGCCTATTGAAACATGCTGCAATAACACATTACCATTGAAGAGCCGCAAATACCAAACGAAGCCTTTATTCATTTGACTATTTACAGACTCAAATGTCCATGTGTCACATGAAGGCTATAGTGTGCTCATGTATTAGATGATTCAACACAAAATAGTCGTGCAACTCTAAAGTCACTCACATGTCAGGTTGTAACTCCAGAGATGATGCGATGCGCGTGGTTTCCAGTGCTATCATACACCAAATTAAAATGTCCAAGAACATTATTAATTCACACAGAGAAGACCACAAAGTAAAGAATGATGTGGTGATAGGTAAATATCTCCTATAGTCGCGTCAAATAATCATGTGCATCCTGCCTCCGACTGAAAACGCTCCGAAACAAGACTACAATGCTTCGTCTCCAGCCACAAGATTGTACCGTATCTAGAGAGCTTGAGAGAAGGTCTTGTTGTCCCTCAGTTTGCATCCCCCTTCACCGTATGGGCTCCATTCACAAGAGTCCCGGAGTACCACCCAGGACCACTAGAGGGTCCCTATCATTACTAATGAGATCCATCTCTACCTAGCTCTCCGCTACCTAGAGCTTTTCAACGGTGTATTTTAATCAATGAAAAGTGTAGCCTTTTGACTGGTTTGATTACTCATCCATTCGCGGCCTTTTTTTACGAGATCAAAAAAGTGTACCAACCCTAAGACTTTTGACACCTTCCTGCTATATTCTTTTTTCTCTGGAACCGATAGGCCTATTTTATAGTGGCTTGTTGGAGTTTATTGACGTTTATATTAGATCTCGTTGAGTTAGAAACAACGATCTCCAGTGTTGTTGTCGTGAATGTTTTAATAGCTATGTATTACAGGAGACTGCCCTTCTACGCAAATTTGCAGTTTTCTCATATGTTAATTCAAATGTAGGCTCACGGTACTGAATGCAGAGTGGGACATTAATGGCTGTGTGTGTGTGTGTGTGTGTGTGTGTATCTCTCTACATCCTGCACTTTCCCTTCTCTCCACTTCTTTCTCTCTGTTTTTCTCCCTCTTTCTCTCTTTCATCTTCTCCTTCAATCACTTCCACTCCAATTTCACTTTCTGCATCTCCTCTGCCTTCTCTTCTCCATCTACTTTTATTTTGTAGAGGAAGAATAAGATTAACATCTCATTCGCTGTCTTTTTTCATCATCTCTCCTGTTCCTGTAATATTCTACCTTCTCTTATTCACATCCAATTTCAACCTTTCCACCGTCTTATTCTTCCTATCTAATTTCTCTTTCTCCTTTTCCAACTTTCCAACTTTCAACAATATTTCAGGTTTCTTGCTCTTCTTCTCAAGTTTCTCTTTCTGCATATCTAGCCCCTTGTCTTTCAGCTCTACCTACTCCCCCTTCTTCTCCATCCTCCGATTCTCCTTCTCCGCCACCTGTCTCTGCCTTGCCACCTTCTCCTTCCTCTATACCCCCTCCTTCCTCTTCTTCATTTCCTCCTTTGCGTTCTCCATTCCCTACCTCCTCCAACGCATTCCCCTTTATTTCCTCCTCCCTTCTTATGGATCTTCTCCGGCAGTTTGTAGAGCGTTTTCACAGTGTCTTCTATCATCTCTGCATCCACACTCTCTTTAACTCTCTGGATTTCCCTCTAAATCTCTGCACATGTTTTTGCTCCAACCTTCAAAAAATGGTGATACAACTGCTGAATAAGTAGGCTTAATAATTTGTACCAGTTAATAATACACCAGGCAACATTTTAGGAAAATCGATGCATTCTTATGATCAAACAATAAAAAAGTCGCTCAAATATGTTTTGACCTATGGTTAATAGGTACCTACCATGTGAGACAACCTTTATTTTAACTTCACTACATTCCCAAAGAAAATAATGTACTTTTTACTCCATACATTTCCCCAGACACCAAAAACATTTTGAATGCTTAGCAGGACAGGAAAATACTCAAATTCATGCACATGACAACATCCACAGTCATCCATACTGACTCTCATCTGGCAGACTCTCTAAACACACATGCTTCGTTTGTAAATTATGTCTGAATGTTCGAGTGTGCCCCGGGCTATCCGTCAAACAACCTCCACTCATCACTGTCAAACGCTCCCTGAAACACTTCAGCGAGCAGGCCTTTCTAATCGACCTGGCCGGGGTATCCTGGAAGGATATTGATCTCATCCCGTCAGTAGAGGATGCCTGGTTATTTTTTTAAATGCCTTCCTCACCATCTTAAATAAGCATGCCCCATTCAAGACATTTAGAACCAGGAACAGATATAGCCCTTGTTTCTCTAAACAGCCACCATTGAGTGGCTGCTGCCAACACACTGTCATTGACACTGACCCAACTCCAGCCACTTTAATAATGGGAATTGATGGGAAATGATGTAAATATATCACTAGCCACTTTAAACAATGCTACCTTATATAATGTTACTTACCCTACATTATTCATCTCATATGCATACGTATATACTGTACTCTACATCATCGACTGCATCCTTATGTAATACATGTATCACTAGCCACTTTAACTATGCCACTTTGTTTACTTTGTCTACATACTCATCTCATATGTATATACTGTACTCGATACCATCTACTGTATGCTGCTCTGTACCATCACTCACTCATATATCCTTATGTACATATTCTTTATCCCCTTACACTGTGTATAAGACAGTAGTTTTAGAATTGTTAGTTACATTACTTGTTGGTTATCACTGCATTGTCGGAACTAGAAGCACAAGCATTTCGCTACACTCGCATTAACATCTGCTAACCATGTGTATGTGACAAATAAAATTTAATTTGATTTGATTTGATTTGACCTAACTGCCCTTAACCAACACAAAAACATCCTTTGGCGTTCTGCATTAGCATCGAACAGCCCCCGTGATATGGAACTTTTCAGGGAAGCTAGAAACCAATATACACAGGCAGTTAGAAAAGCCAAGGCTAGCTTTTTCAAGCAGAAATTTGCTTCCTGCAAAACAAACTCAAAAAAGTTCTGGGACACTGTAAAGTCCATGGAGAATAAGAACACCTCCACCCAGCTGCCCACTGCACTGAGGATAGGAAACACTGTCACCACCGATAAATCCACTATAATTGAGAATTTTAATAAGCATTTTTCGACGGCTGGCCATGCTTTCCACCTGGCTACCCCTACCCCGGTCAACAGCACTGCACCCCCCACAGCAACTTGCCCAAGCCTTCCCCATTTCTCCTTCTCCCAAATCCAGTCAGCTGATGTTCTGAAAGAGCTGCAAAATCTGGACCCCTACAAATCAGCCGGGCTAGACAATCTGGACCCTTTCTTTCTAAAATGATCTGCCAAAATTGTTGCAACCCCTATTACTAGCCTGTTTAACCTCTCTTTCGTGTTGTTTGAGATTCCCAAAGATTGGAAAGCAGCTGCGGTCATCCCCCTCTTCAAAGGGGGGGACACTCTTGACCCAAACTGCTACAGACCTATATCTATCCTACCCTGCCTTTCTAAGGTCTTCGAAAGCCAAGTCAATAAACAGATTACCGACCATTCCGAATCCCACCATACCTTCTCCGCTATGCAATCTGGTTTCAGAGCTGGTCATGGGTGCACCTCAGCCACGCTCAAGGTCCTAAATGATATCTTAACCGCCATCGATAAGAAACAATACTGTGTAGCCGTATTCATTGACCTGGCCAAGGCTTTCGACTCTGTCAATCACCACATCCTCATCGGCAGACTCGATAGCCTTGGTTTCTCAAATGATTGCCTGGCCTGGTTCACCAACCACTTCTCTGACAGAGGTCAGTGTGTCAAATCGGAGGGCCTGTTGTCCAGGCCTCTGGCAGTCTCTATGGGGGTGCCACAGGGTTCAATTCTTGGACCGACTCTCTTCTCTGTATACATCAATGATGTCGCTCTTGCTGCTGGTGAGTCTCTGATCCACCTCTACGCAGACGACACCATTCTGTATACTTCTGGCCCTTCTTTGGACATTGTGTTAGCAACCCTCCAGATGAGCTTCAATGCCATACAACTCTCCTTCCGTGGCCTCCAATTTTTCTTAAATACAAGTAAAACTAAATGCATGCTCTTCAACCGATCGCTGCCTGCACCTGCCCGCCCGTCCAACATCACTACTCTGGACGGTTCAGACTTAGAATATGTGGACAACTATAAATACCTAGGTGTCTGGTTAGACTGTAAACTCTCCTTCCAGACTCACATCAAACATCTCCAATCCAAAGTTAAATCTAGAATTGGCTTCCTATTTCGCAACAAAGCATCCTTCACTCATGCTGCCAAACATACCCTTGTAAAACTGACCATCCTACCGATCCTCGACTTCAGCGATGTCATTTACAAAATAGCCTCCAACACCCTACTCAATAAATTGGATGCAGTCTATCACAGTGGCATCTGTTTTCTCATCAAAGCCACATATACTACCCACCACTGCGACCTGTACGCTCTCGTTGGCTGGCCCTCGCTTCATACTCGTCGCCAAACCCACTGGCTCTAGGTCATCTACAAGACCCTGCTAGGTAAAGTCCCCCCTTATCTCAGCTCGCTGGTCACCATAGCAGCACCCACCTGTAGCACGCGCTCCAACAGGTATGTCTCTCTGGTCACCCCCAAAACCAATTCTTCCTTTGGCCGCCTCTCCTTCCAGTTCTCTGCTGCCAATGACTGGAACGAACAACAAAAATCTCTGAAACTGGAAACACTTATCTCCCTCACTAGCTTTAAGCACCAGCTGTCAGAGCAGCTCACATATTACTGCACCTGTACATAGCCCATCTATAATTTAGCCCAAACAACTACCTCTCCCCCTATTGTATTTATTTATGTATTTTGCTCCTTTGCACCCCATTATTTCTATCTCTACTTTGCACATTCTTCCACTGCAAATCAACCATTCCAGTGTTTTACTTGCTATATTGTATTTACTTCTCCACCATGGTCTTTGTTTTGCCTTTCCCTCCCTTATCTCACCTCATTTGCTCACATTGTATATAGACTTATTTTTCTACTGTATTATTGACTGTATGTTTGTTTTACTCCATGTGTAACTCTGTGTTGTTGAATGTGTCGAACTGCTTTGCTTTATCTTGGCCAGGTCGCAATTGTAAATGAGAACTTGTTCTCAACTTGCTTACCTGGTTAAATAAAGGTGAAATAATTTTTTTAATTTTTTAAAATGACATTGTAGACAATTCTGGGCTTCCAGCTTTGTGACAACAGTTTGGGGAAAGCCCTTTCTTGTTTGAGCATGACAATGCCCCATGCACAAAGCGAGGTCCATACAGATCGGTATGGAAGAAATTGACTGGCCTGCACAGAGACCTGACCTCAACCCCATGGAACACCTTTGGGATGAATGGGAACTCCGACTGCAAGCCAGGCCTAATAGCCCAACATCAGTGCCCAACCTCACTAATGCTCTTGTGGCTGAGTGGAAGCCCTGCAGCAATATTCCAACATCTAGTGGAAAGCCTTCCCAGAAGAGTGGAGGCTGTTATAGCTGCAAAGGGGGGACCAACTCCATATTAATGCCCATTATTTTGAAATGATATGTTCGATGAGCATGTGTCCACATACTTTTGGCCATGTAGTGTATCTTTACTTTTACCCAAATATGACAATTGGGTACTTTTTCCAACACTGCAGAAATCATTACAACAGATATTATAACAGGTATTTTATTGTACCAAGAACAATCATTTTCATGTGACGTAAAACAACTTCCGGTTTGGGTCCCCACCCATTACATTCGTTCAGGGCTGCAGTGTACATTGTTGTCCCTTTCAGCTTCCTGGAATCACCATATAAGGATGCTACATCATTTGTAATGCACTCTTGAATCTTCAGCTGGACCATATCCATTTTTGCACGTATATTTAATTTATGGGAGAAGAACAAACCAAAGGGTAAGGCCAGCTAGGTAGCTACCACTACCAGCTAGAAATTGAGCTAGCGTGCTAGATAACTGCCTGTCATACCGACATTTCAAAGTATCTGGTCAGGCCGCAGTCAGTAGTTAGCTTGCTACTCGCTAAATACTATTTGGAATTGCATTTATGGGGCTTTATATGGGTAAACATTACAGACACTAAGCGCACCAACATATCTAGATAGCTAATTTAGCTAGCTAGCCAGCTTGATACCTATACAGCTATTTTTTGCTGATATTCCAGCCATCCAAGGTCTATTTTGGTTTCATTGGTGAAAATACTAGCTATTAGTAAGTGGTTCTCATTTGGAGAGTGGAGATACATTCAGGCCATTGATTCAGATGCTCCTTTTATCCTTATCACATGATAGCATCGCGAACATTCGTTATATTTTAATCCAATGACGAAGACCATCACCATCAAGGTTTCCTGGGGTATAGTTAGTTAAAAATAAGCCTATATGTGGCTACATGGACAAGCATTTTATTTTTGCGCCTCTTCTCTTAATACATAAACTGAAACTTGCTTGTCGTTGTATTATTGTTGTGAAGGGGAATCCCAAACTATGTTGTGTAACCAGTTAGTTGGGTTTGCTGATATTGAAAGTAAATGACGCTTTTAAAAATATTTTTCAGCCAAATGAACGGAGCAGCATTCCCCTCTCCCACTGCAGAGATGGCCGAGATGAACCGCATCCACTACGAGCTGGAGTACACAGAGGGCATCAGCCAGCGCATGAGGATTCCAGAGATGCTCAAAATTGGCCCCTACGGTCATGACAACCCCGAGGCAGGCTCACATGACCTGCACAACGTCATGATGCAGGTCCCAGAGAGGATCGTAATGTCAGGTAGCCACATTGGTCCTCCACAGGGTCTCTGTAGTGTTGATACTCGTGGACTATGTTCATTAGGCTCAAAATCGATGATGTTCTCCCAGACACGAGTTTCATTTTCCATTGCAAACTGTTTTAGGTTTCAAGTGTTAATAAACATAACCCTTTATTGGCCCTTATGTGACACCCCTCCTGCATGCTCTTCTCAGGAGACAGTGAGGACTCTCAGTTCCCCAGGCCCAGAGACCTGGACTTGATCCAGTCCACCCCGCTAGAGAGCCTGTCCCTGAAGACCCCTCCTCGGGTCCTCACCCTCAACGAGCGGCCGCTGGACTTCATGGAAATGGAGCGCAGTGCAGCCCCAGCCCAGCCCAGTGAGGAGGTAGTGGAGGCTGGAGAGTCTAGAGATGAACAGAGAAAGTACTGATGGGTTGATGTGATGGACCAGGGCAGGCATGTGTGAACAAGTGGTATCAAACCCTGGTCACCCAAGCAACTCAAGACTGTGCTAGCCCTTTGAGCTAAAGCTTAGACATTAGTTATTTGAGCTTACACAAATGTTCAGATCTCTGGCATGGCCATTTGTCTTGTGATCTTAGTTCACAGAACCACATCCTCTACACTGAATGTGGAGGCAAAGTCAGTATTTTACAGGAAGAGGATATTAGTATTTAACTGTTCTCCCCTTCTCATAGGTGCATTTGCAAGGGCGGTTGCGGCGGGAACGTTCAGCCAGCGAGAACACCACTGCCCGTCACAATGGCCAGATTGCCAGAAACGATTCAACGTAAGTAGCCTATCAACTGTGGTCCACATGCCAGTAGTGCCATGCACAATCCACCACCACCACACCCTTCTCCTCTTCTGGAAACCTGTCCTTTTCCTCCCATCTGTCCAGTGGTTTTCCCCTGTCTGCTGACATGTTTGTCCATCTCTCACTCTCTGTTTGTTGTGATAAAGACTTGGCTGTAGTTGGGTGTCTGTATCTCAACGGTGTTGTTGCTCACTCTGTAGCCTGTTTGGTTGAAACCTGTCTTTGGGTCTGCACCCAGTGCTGTTGCAATGCTGTGTCACTGTGAAGGTAGTGTAGTTTCCTCCTGTCCTGAGCATGGTACTAAAACTTGCTCTTAATTCTCTTCACTATTAACATATTAATATATTATACTGTACCAGGGAGAGGCACCTTACAGTAAACTTGGCATAGAGCCATTTAATTTGTGCAAAGCTTATTTCACTATATAAAGTCCTTGGGGATCCTCTTTTGTTCAGAGCATCTTTGTGGGGGATGATTCATTGGGACCTTTAATTAGGACCTTTCCATGCTTTTGTTTCTGCACCTCCCTTCCTGGTAGAGGGTTAGGTATAGTTCAATGGTGCACTAGTATGATCTGTTTGGCATCACCCCATCAGTACCATCTGTCACTCTTTGGTGGCTGTTATCTCTGCTCAGTGAGTAAAGTGCAGATGGTCTTTCTCCCCTCCCTCTTATTCACTCTCTCGCTCTCTCTGCTCTGTTTTCTCTGGCTTGGCCACTCATGTTGGTGGGGGCAGTGTGACCCCATTTCCCCCAGCCCCTCTCCGCATCTTCCCCCCTCTCGCCATGGCCGAGGACGAACAGAACCTGTACAGCGCTAGCGGCGTTCTCTCTTTCATCCAGTCCACCACGCGCCGGGCCTACCAGCAGGTCTTGGAGGTTCTGGACGAGAACCACCGCAGGTGACCCCATGACCCCTCTTAAGGTCATCTCTAGGCTGACCTCTCCCACTCTGCTCACCGTGCAGAGATTAACCCTGAAATTCAACACAGTACAATTGTATTAATTCTCTCTGAGGCAATGAAGTCCCTGCTGTTGTCTCTTTCGTGTGGACAGGGTCATCAAATCTCTGCAATTTGGACAATTTAAAAAATCTACGATAATTGAATTTGGATATTTGCTCGATGAACAAAATGATTTTTTCTTGACCATATTTTGATAATTTATTTTGGGGCAATGGGTAGGAAACACTTGGTCATTTCTAACATTCAGTAACACTATTAATATGTCATGATGTATATTTATCATTGCAAATCAAGATTGACTTTGCTTGATGTGCTGTTATTGAGCTGTGATAGGAGAGTAGTGTGTAGATCTCAGTCATATTTTCATTGAAAACAGTCCGTTTTAAATTAGTCCTCTTCTTGCTCTATCCATGTGTTGTAAGGCCATTCTCAAGCATTGTCAACAGCCAACCTATATAGTGATGTCTATTGTCTCCTCTGAGGAGAAGTTAGTGTTTTGGAGATTAATATATTGGCAGTCTTACAGAGGTCTGTTTTACACTGCATGATCGAAGTCATGAGACCTGAGTGAATGTGAGAGACTTTGGGATTGTAAGTGTGAGACTGTACTTTGGTGTGCTGCTCCATCTCTTTCTATTGCTTCCTCTCTCCCTTCCCTGTTTCTGCCCTCTTCAGCAAGCCGTCACTGCGAGGGGGGTCTGCCTCGACCTCTAACCCCCTGCATGAATCCAGGTAACTCCACCTGGCACGTAGACTTCACTCTCTTTCTTCCCTTTTCCTCCTCTCTCTTTTTCCTTTCATAATATAGGCCCCTCATACTCAACTCTGGACCCTTTTTTATTTGTTATTTTTAACATTTATTTAACGGCAAGTCAGTTAAGAACAAATTCTTATTTACAATGACGGTCTAAGAACAGTGGGTTAAATGCCTTGTTTAGAAGCAGAACGACATATTTTTACCTTGTTACTGGCCCAATGCTCTAACTACTAGGCTACCTCTTCAGCAAGCCAGTTCCACGCCATTTTCTTTCATTGTGCCCCCTAATCAGGAACTTATTTAGACATGGAACGTCAGGTGTGTACAGATAATGATCAGGTGGAACAGAACCAGCAGGCTCCGGACCTTGTAGGGTCAGAGTTGAATACCCCTGATATAGGCTGTAGTTATTGTCAGAGGATGAGTGTCATTGCTGTCAATGTTTCAAGTTTCCACTATTAGTTGAAAAGATAGTTGGGCAATGAGTAATGCCGGTCTTCGAACATTTCTCTATCAAAAAAATTCTCTACCTCTGCAAAGGGGTTCGTACCACGGGCGTTGTCCAGTGTTTTGCCAGTCACTTTTACATCACTGTAGCGAACCTTTGATAATTTTGAGTGGGAAAATAAAGACTACAACAAAACAAGACAGAGTTACACCTTTGATAATTTTGAGTTGGAAAATAAAGACTACAACAAAACAAGACAGAGTTACGGTGCATGCAGGAGTCATTAGTTTGGGAATTTAGATTAACTTTCACATAATTGTCTATGATACAAAATTGTGAAACAGTGAACCCCTTTGGCCAAAATAACTTCTAATGTAGGCTACTTGCCCACCGTCCCAGATTCAGGATCGGTTATATATTGTGTCTCCTTCTGATTTATACCAGGGGTGTGGTTAGAATGCTGATCCAAGATCTGCATGTGTATCAAGTGTATCAAATACTTGTTCTCCCCACTGTACAATGTATTGAAACAGGATGTTGACGACATTGCGGTTTATGTATAATACACGCATTTACTGCGCTGGTGTAGCTCATTGGTTACTTCGAACAATCAGATCGAACCACAGGCGCTGTACAGTGTTTTGCCAGTCACTTTTACATCACTGTAGCGAACCTTTGATAATTTTGAGTGGGAAAATAAAGACTACAACAAAACAAGACAGAGTTACGGTGCATGCAGGAGTCATTAGTTTGGGAATTTAGATTAACTTTCACATAATTGTCTATGATACAAAATTGTGAAACAGTGAACCCTTTGGCCAAAATAACTTCTAATGTAGGCTACTTGCCCACCGTTGAGATTCAGGATCGGTTATATATTGTGTCTCCTTCTGATTTATACCAGGAGTGTGGTTAGAATTCTGATCCAAGATTCAATGTATTGTGAATTTATTTATAATAGAAATACATTGAACTATTGTCAATCATTGATCATTAAGCTGAGAACTTCAATGTCATATTATGATCAATGATCAGAAATATCATCTTGCCTGATCCATGATAGAAATGGTTAACCAGGATGTGTTTGGTCTATTTCTCTTCACCCAAGGCTTAACCTGGCCACTCTAGACACTACTCTGGATGTTTCCATGGCTCCTGATGACATGGCTGTCGTAGATGCAGCAACGCTTCGACGTCAGGTCTGCTCCTAATACGTCTTGACTGTACTTCTACGGAAGGTATATCATTTAGCGGTTTTTGTTTTGGCTATATTGGTTGGTGGTGTTGATGTGATTGTCATTGGTGTGCCTGTAGATCATCAAGCTGAACCGGAGGCTCCAGCTCATAGAAGAGGAGAACAAGGAGAGGGCCAAACGTGAGATGATCATGTACTCCGTCACCGTAGCCTTCTGGCTTATCAACAGCTGGGTTTGGTTCCGCCGCTAGAATCCTTTCCTCGGAACCACTGACAGAGAGTGGAGAACATAGAAGAGGAGGGGAGAGGCTGTTTCAAATGGTAGAAAAATGTACTCTCTGCATTTAGCCACAGTGCTGGACAGCCTTGCTCTTGGGCAATGGGATGTTTGATTTCATTTTATTGTATACATGTACTTGTAATTATTTTTTACAATGCTATATATTTTTTTTGCTTAAGAATCAAAGAATGACTCGGCTGTAAATATTTCTTCATGTTACTCAGTTGTTATCATTGCTCCTGAGGTATTTCCAACAGATAAGAGGTCTAAAGAAAATGAAATCATAAGCCACGGTGGAGACGCATCGAAATGGGTTAAATATTTATTGGGAATTGGAATGATGTGAAAAGATTTTAAAAATAAATATATATTGTGAAGCACTGCTGTTATATTGTACGATAATACATAATGTAAAATTGACTCATGGTTTTAACTGATGTATAGTACTGCAAGGAAATATAAAGTCACACCGTTGCTATTACACCATTATGTTATTATTATTTATTCATTGTGTATGGGCCATATCCACCAAGCCATAAGCATGATATGCTTTTTCTCATATTTTATCTTCAGTTACTACCTTCTTTTTTCCCCCAAGAACTTTCTGGCTGAAGCACAATGTTATCAAATTGGTTGTAGTTTTCAGTTGTAATGTACCAGCATATTATGCTGAGAGTCATGCAATTTTATTGGAATAAATGACAAAATAGCTCATTTGGATGTTTGAGTTTAGTTATATTAGTTGTTACCAGTATTAATTAGCAGTGTTGGGGAAGCTACTCTGAAAATATAGTTGACCAATTACTTCACACTGAAAGAAGTTAAACTACATTAAAGTTACCCGTAAGAAAAATATAGCTTTTCTAAAGTGACTTATAAAAAGTAGTTTACTACGTCCAAACTACTTCATGAACGATTCTCACATCTAAATCTGAAATGTCATAGACTAAAAATTGCATGAACAGATCACCGTGTGATCAGATGTAAATTAGCCTATTAAATACAGTGATTTAGCCTATTAAAAACACCAAGCTACTGCTAAATCTAATGAAATTACTAGTTGAACTAAATGTAGGTCATTACTCCCTGCCTAACATTGTTAATTAGTATTAAGTATATTGTTATTACTATGTTATTACAACGTAAAATTGAACCGTTTATAATCTGGAACTAATTTGACGCTTTATGGTTGCTTTCCGGAAGGTTTTCATAGTCACACACCATCAGAAAACTGTCATGGCGTCTGGATACATTGTAAATCGTGGTGTGCTAACATTTGGAATTCACTATCAACATGTTTGTAGAAATGTACTCCTTACACATACCCGAGAGAAGAAGCGATGGATGAAAGCATATACTCTTTTGATGGAAAGAAAGTTGAAGATAGAAGGACCTCCACCACCTAAGCCACGGTATGTAAAATGCTAGCTTAGTAAGGTAACGTTATCTTGGCATCATAGGGGTCAAGGCCATTTGTGTTCATGGTTAGCTTGATAAGAAAGTTGACATAAATAGTGCACCTGTTCGTTATCTAATGCAATGCAATACGTCCCCACGGGAGGCCTAATGGTAGGCCGTCATTGTAAATAACAATTTGTTCTTGAGTTCTTAATTTTTATTTAACTAGGTACGTCAGTTATCTTAATAGGATCAATTTGATAATCGATTGGACATGGGCTATAGAATCTGGAGCAATTGACAATAAATACGGAAATTAGCTGGCTAGCCAATATAGAACAGACTACACTACATGAACAAAAGTATATGGACACCTGCTCGTCGTACATGTTATTCCAAAATCATGGCCATTAATATGACTTGCCTAGTTAAATAAAGTAAAAAAATAAACAAAAAAGTGCAGCGTGATTCATCACTCCAGGGAACACGTTTCCACTGTTCCAGAGTCCAATGGCGGCGAACTTTACACCACTCCAACCAACGCTTTGCATTGTGCATGGTGAATTTAGGCTTGTGTGCGGCTGCTTGGCCATGGAAACCCATTTTATGAAGCTCCAGGCAAACCGTTCTTGCGCTGACGTTGCTTCCAGAGGCAGTTTGGAACTCAGTAGTGAGTGTTGAAACCGAGGACAGATGATTTTTACGCGCTTCAGCAGTCGCCGGTCCCGTTCTGTGAGCTGTGTGGCCTACCACTTTGCGGCTGAGCCGTTGTTGCTCCTAGTCATTGCTACTTCACAATAACAGCACTTACATTTGACCGAGGCGTTGAAAGTCTCTGAGCTCTTTAGTAAGGCCATTTTACTGCCAATGTTTGTCTGTAGAGATTGTATGGCTGTGTGCTCAAGTTTATACACCTGTCAGTATCTTAGCTACATACTGATTGCATGTACCGTGATCTTCGTTATGAATTTCCTTATGTTCTGTCTCCTAGTGCTCAAAAACCTAACTGGGACTACCATGCAGAAGTCCAGGCATTCAGCAGCCGCCTTAAAGAAAGTATCTCCCCGGAGCTCCTGAAGACAGCCTTTGTGAACCCCTGTTACATTCAGTCAGAGCAAGAGAGGAGGCAGGCACTCGGCGTGGACTCTGAAATGGCTGCTCTGGTCCTGGGGGACAACATTCAGCTGCACAGACAGGGCTTGGAGTTCACCAAGAGCTTCTTGTCTGACTGGTGCAGGGCTAGCTTCCCTAGCCTGCCCAGCATGGGAGTGGTCGCCATTGTCGCGCACCTGACCAGTCATCCAGTCGTGTGCCTTGTGGCGCAGAACCTCGCCATTGAGGACCTAACTATGAGCGCTCAATTCCCGGTCCCTGATAAAGTATTGCACAGTACGTTCCTCGCTGTGATCGGAGCACTCCATGAGAGCAGTGGAGCTGAGAGAGCAGGACTTTTCCTTCGGGTAAGAAGATTCTTACAACTTTCAACACCCATCTCAACACTCATGATTAATTATCTCAAATTTACATTAGTTTGTGTAGCTGAAGATGATGCCCTCTTCTCTCCTTTCAGGATTTCCTGGTCACTCAGCTGGTAGGGAAAGACCTGTTTGAGATGTGGTCGGTGGTAAACCCAATGGGGCTGCTGGTGGAGGAGTTGTCCAAGAGGAACATGGCCCTCCCAGAGCCTCGCCTCACCAGGTCGGCCGGCGCCGGCACTGTGCTCCCACTCTACTTTGTAGGGCTGTACAGGTATGCCTCGCTGGTCACTCCCATCAGTACACCTCCTGATAAAGTCAGGAGATTTTCCTGACCAGGAATACGCTGTGTCCCAGGACTGAAAGTGTTTTTTTCTGGTCAGGACAAACTCTTTGCATTACTTATGGAGTATGTGTGAGGTATGTGGTAGTGTTCTGCCGGTACTTATTTGTTTGTTGATCATGTTACTGAGTGAGTATGTGTCCTCAGTGATAAGAAGCTCCTTGCCGAGGCTCCAGGGGAGACCGTTCTGGCTGCGGAGGAGGAGGCGGCGCGCGTGGCCCTGAGGAAACTCTATGGCTACACTGAGAACCGGAGACCCTGTGACTTCTCTGCAGCGGAGCAGCCTCAGGCTCCTGGCCTCCAATCCTTCAGCAGCAGCTAAAGGACGTCACCCCAAGCACTACAATGTCTTCCATCAGTTGATGACAGCTCTTGACACAACAGAGGGTCAAAGTCAAGTGGTTCCCTTAGCCTATCAGGACCAATCTCTGACAGACTCATACCTACAGACATAGGAATTACCCTCCAAACTATGTGGTCTCATCAGCCTTGCAATTAGAGGACTGTCCTTGGGCAAAATATTGTTTTTTTTGTGTAATAGATTATTGATCTAAAAGCTAAATGTTTCATGTCCATAATAAATCTGTATCCCTGAGCACATCTCTTCAAAGAAAGTGTATCATACCATCTTTGGTTTCACCTTGTCTGCTTATTATTAGGTGTTATTTATTGATGTTTGACATTAGTCTGCTCTATAAAAAACATGGTTTAGCAATGTGTAAAGTGTCTGGATTGATTTCACAAGAGCAGAATCCAAGACACTAAGTTGGCAAGTTATTTTTTTGGCTAGTCAGGATCACCTGCTGTGATTGGTTGCCAGGACAATGTCTCTGACATCCATAGTGGGAGATGTGGCTCCCTCCTTTATCCTCCACAAATGCCACAGCAACCAATTGGCACGACTTGGGGTGAGAACTCGGCTTGAGTGTCTGGCCTGGTTTATTAAATCTGTATTTTACTTTAAAAAGTGACGCCAGTATAGACACCCGTTTTAGCACTTTGCAAATGCACTTTTGTTTGCACAGTATGGGAACAACTGGATAATTGCTATAGAACTGAACTGGGTCATTTGTCTTTTACATCAAATTACTTTTACAGAGAGTATTTGGATTCTGTAATTCATCTTTGTTTCAAATTAAGTATTTTATCTGTAGTGATTGCAGGCAAAACTTAGCATGGCTGAACAGTGATGTTATATGTGGGTGTGAAATATGCACTTGTTTCACTCTCCATCTGGTCCACTTCATGCCAACTGTGCTACCCTCCCTCCCTGGTCCCTCAGCATTGGCAGCAGAACCTGTGGGCCTAGCTGCATTCTTTCTCATCAATTCTTTATTGAAGCTGTCATTTTGCCTTTAGGGGGAGAATTTCTGCAGGCAGAAAGTGTAGGCCAGCCCTAATAGGCCTACATCTTAATATATTAATCACTAGGATCACAGAGCAGGGTAGAAAGGGTTACATCCTCCTTCTCATTTATGTCCATTTGTATTTTGTCTTAAAATTGACATTGGATTCTGCACTTATTTTTCTGCGCTGATACATTTGTATTGATAGACTGACGTTTCTTGACCCGTGTTCAAAATGCATCTCAATGTAGGAGTGCTAATCTAGGTTTCGCCTTTTGAATCATAATGAATAAGAGGGGCAACCTGATCCTGGATCAGCACTCCTATTGTGAGATGCTTTATAAATACAGGCCCAGTACTCTTGACCTATGTTAAGCCAGTGTCCTCCAAGGTAAGTTGTCAAAACAGATCTCTCAGGTGTAGGCTACTCAGTGGGACCGAGTCACCCTTGGAGTTCTAGGAAACAGCACTTGTTTTTAAACAGTAGAAGCCATGAATGTGAAGCACAGTCACTCACATGGGGCAAGCAAAGCACAACAGCCTTTTCATTTACTATCAATGCAGTAGCCAATCACTGTCTGTACCCCAACATTGTGTGCTGATTTTTGTCTGAATGATAAGAAAATCAGTGAGAATAGCACACTCTCAAATTGTGTTCCACCACTAATAAATAAGCAATTTACGATCATTGAAATCTATAACACATCGTCGCCTAAAGTACAGTAGGTGACATACAAATCTTCTGCACATCTCTGACATCTTCACATCTTCCACACATCTGACATCTTCTATTCCAGGGATAATCAACTAGATTCCGCCGCCGATTCTTTTGTTGAGCTGATGGTCGGGGGGCTGGAACATAATTACAAATAATTTGTAGACTGCAAATTGACCGCAAGAATCCCAAAGAGATATAATGTTAGACTAAAACAATCACTTCAAACCTTGCTTACGTTTGTGTTTATGATCACGTGTCTCTCTATTATGCGTGGGAATACTTGGGAACAGATTTCTTAAATTAAAATCACTTGGAGCTGATTTCTTGTTTTTACAGTATTTTATGTCCCACAATGTAAATGAAAAAAATATATGTATTTTTTTTATTTTCTCAGAAGACTTACGGAGCAAAATAAAACCACCTCCGTGCCAAATTATATTCTAACTATTATATTCAAATTCTTGTTCCAATTAATGATAGACTAATAATAGATTTACATCTAGAGACGTTTGAGATGAGAGGGGTGTTTCCTCTTGGTATCATGAAAAGGAAAGTGCCAGGAATTAGGCCGCATTAAATTATAAGCGTCAATCCGTTGGGTGGCGCTGGTAAACCCATGGAAATCAGGAGCGTGCAGTGCGTGACTCTCCTCTCTTGACTTACAACGCCTCCTGTTCAGCCGACAGTCACAGTAGCCACTCTTCCTTTCAGAGTAGGTACCCGTTTAGCAGCAAAAGCTTTTCCCGTTACCTGCAATTCCCCATCCTTCCCTGGTTTTGTGTCCTTCCCCTATTTGTCACAGTCATGGCGGCGAGTGCGAAAAGAAAGCAGGAGGAGAAACACCTGAAGATGCTGAGAGAAATGACGAGTTTGTCTCCTAACAGAAAGTGCTTTGACTGCGATCAGCGCGGCCCAACCTATGCCAACATGACGGTGGGGTCTTTCGTCTGCACCTCCTGCTCTGGCATACTGTAAGTATAAATGTGATTGGATGAGTGACCTTTTCATTCCGCGTTGACAGGCCGCATTCAGGATGCTAACTACCTAGTTACTTGCTAGCTAACCGTTAGCTAAGTAGTTAGCTATAATCCATTCCTCCATGTCTCTTTCCACTTCGATCTTAAATTGTCTTGTGGGTTGGGTGTCTGCTGTGCTAGCTATAGCTAGCTAAATAACGTTTAGATATATTTCGCTAATCTGACTTTATCTAGTACAAGAATATGATAGTTCGCTAAATAACCAGATACAGTTAGCATATCTTAGCCACCAGCGAGTTTAGTAGCCGAATACTAGCCACATACTGTAACGGCAATTTACCAGTACAGTAGTTAGCTACAGAAGCTAACGTTAGCTGGATCAAATCAATTAACGCGTGAATCAGTTTAGTCAGCTACTGTACCTAACTAAATTGTAAACTGCTACATGTGAAGGTATGTTTAGCGAGTTTGAGATGTGTGGACAAGATGAGTATCATTTAAAAAAACGTGTCACCTGCTGCAGTAGTTTTCACACTGCAACCTGGACTCAGGAGTAGATGTAACATAGTGAACGAAAATCCGGGAGACCTAATTAGTATATGTTACATTTCGTATGCAGGGCTTTACACTGACCTTTTTTACAAGGAGCACATGTGCGCCTAAGTTGAAAAATGTAGACACACACACAGAAATGTATGTAGCCAGGGAACCAAAACAGCAGAGAAGTTGAGCCTCATGCTTCAATGCTCTTAGTTGTTTTGTTATATATATATTTTTATTTAACCTTTTATTTAACTTGGCAAGTCAGTTAGGAACATATTCTTATTTACATTGACAGCCTAGGAACAGTGGATTAACTGCCTTGTGGGGGGGCAGAACGACAGATTTTTACCTTGTCAGCTCGGGGATTCGATCTAGCAACATTTCAGTTACTTGCCCAACGTCCACTATGCTTTTTACTTCCTGCATCTAAGTCATATTGCTGAGTCTACTTAAATAAAAATTCCACCCGAAAACCATCCTTTGGTATTTGTTTCATTAGTCCATTGTTTATATAGCCCCACACAGACATACAGCTGGATGAGGCGTTTTGCATCATATGGGGCTAAATGTATCAATACTGGCTGTATTTCTGTATTTTGAAGGATATATATCTTGAAAAGTTGATTGTGACATGCAAAACGTTTAGGGACTATATCAACAATGGACTAGTGAAACAAATACCAAAGTATATTTTTTTGCTGGAGATTAACCTTCTATCTTATGTAACCATAACAAAAGTAACATATACTAATTTCAGTGTCCCAGATTTTGGTTTACTATTGTACGTCTAGTCTGAGAGTAGCCTGCACATGAGCCAGCTAACTTTTCTCCTTGGGTGACTAGCTAGAGATTTTTTTTTTCGCCCACCACACAGCTTTTGTTTTGGTCGACCACCCACCCAGCTAGCTATCAAGCCAGGCGAAGTTGACCATATTAAAACAAGTGTCATCTACCAAGCTATGCAGTTCATAGGGGCAACTCAATTGCAAAATGCCGTTTGACTATTTAACATTACAGTATTTCTGTGATGCAAGGTTGATGCTGTACCTCTGGCTTGTACGCTTGTGTAACCAAGCATCTGTATAGTTTGGGATTTGAGGATTAGTGGAACCGAAGCTGTGCTTTTCTCATTCCTACCCGCAACAAAATAATGCAATCTCAATTAAATGTCAAATATTGTTGAGGAAATGTATTTTAAAAGATCTGTGGGGAAAATAACACCACACAGACAGAGAATAAAACAAGAGAATTTTCTAGATTTTTATGTGCCACTCGGCTACTTCATGTCAACCTGACCTTGTTTGTTCAGAATCTGGCAATGCCTGGTGATTGAATGCATGGTAACGAATGACCTGTTACATATCTCAAACAGAGGACGTCATTGGTGACGAGGTAAAAATCTGTCGTTCTGCCCCTGAGCAAGGCAGTTAACCCAGTGTTTTTCCCGGGCGCCGAAGACGTGGATGTTGATTATGGCAGCCCCCCCGCACCTCTCTGATTCAGAGGGGATGGGTTAAATGCGGAAGACACATTTCAGTTGAATGCATTCAGTTGTACAACTGACTAGGTATCCTCTTTCCCTTTAATCATTTGCTGCTTTGCAGCTAGATTGAAGAACATCAGGTGTCTTCAACAGCATCAATCTTGTTTTCGCCATTGAAGGAATTCCTGCAGACATGCAAATGAGATGAAAATGACCCCAGCCCTCCCTGGTTTGCTAGCCTATAATATTCTTTAGTAGATCTATATGACGTAGCTATGCTCATCTTTTCATTATCACTTGAAGAACATCTTTCCTCTCGAGTCTTTGGGGGATTTCAGTTTTCACTCTTTCTTACAGTTAGGCCTGAAACCACCCATGTTGTGCTAGTCAGTACATTCAGCCATTTTTCACTATTATCAGTTTGTCTATGAGATTTGCTGTAGCCATTCCTCCCAGGCCACCACTGTTTGCCGAGCCCTTTGTGGAGACACTTGTGTAACCTTGTTCAGAAAGAAACACAACCACATTGCCTGTTAATTCAATAAGTTGTTAATTGTAATGTCCTGGTTACTTCGTCAATGCTGCCCAGCGAGACGCCAGTCGCCGGGCTTAGCTTTCCTACCCTCAATGCCTCACTGAGGTCAACCTGTCATGGTCCATTAGGGTAATGGTTAGCTTAATAAAGACAGAAAAGGTGAGGTGTGTGTGTCCCTCCCTGACTCTCTTATTAAGTCCTCCATAGCTCCGTAAAGAGGTAGGGGAACTGAGACTGACTCTGCAGCTTCCCAGTCTGGTTTTAAGGTGCAACCTGTCTCCGTGTTGGGTTTTCCTGTCAGAATTGTTCTCCTGCACCACAACCCTTTTCTCTTATGACACACACTGGATCAGTTTTAGGTGTGTATTTGCATCATGAGGTCGAGCCTAAATGCTACTATCTGGGTGGGCAGTGTTTCTCATGTCTTAGTTTTGGTAGCTAAGGGGGAGGGGTGGGGGGTGCGCTTCAACTGTGAGAACACTGTGTGATAATCATTGCAGATGGACAGAGTTTGGCCCTTCTCTCATCTCTGTAATGGTTCTGCAGGGATTCCTCTGTGAATTTCCCTGTGGTGCTGTAGTATTAAACTTTGATGTGGGATAATGGAATTATTTTCTAAGCTCAGACACACAGGCTCCTCTGAAGAGGTTCACACTGTCTCTGACTGTGTAATGTGACAAAAGAAGATGGTAGCCAAACCATAGCCAAGTGTATGCTACCTAGACTTTACCTACCAAACGTAGGCCTATAGGCTAGCCATATCAGATAGGTTATTCATATGTAGTCTAGCTAGTGGTCGATACCTTGTTCCAATGTAATAACACAGTAGCTAGGTGGTCATCTTTAGTACTGGCGGGATTATATTTGGTTTCCCAGCAGAACAATGACCTCACTGACCTATCCTCCTTTCTGCTGATCAGGCGATCCATTTTACTTATGCGGTGAATCTTGAGTCTTGTGCAAATCTTTCTTGGCAGGACTGAGCGACTGCCATGTTGCTGAGCTAGAGAGACGTGTGGGACTCAGGGGAAAGGACTGCTTCGCTGTCTGCCTCTTGGTACTGTATGTATGCAGGAAGCCTGGTGTGATTCTAGTGTGGGGAAGTGGTGGCATGGCCCTGTTTCGCTACATCAGCAGCAAGCAGGGTAGTTAAACAGGAAGTGGAAAAATGCAGGAAGTTGCGAATTGACTTCAGCTCTCTCACTTTGAGTGTAGAGGAGGTTAACACTGACTGAGAGACATCAAATGACTGTATGCGGGACAATTTCCCTGACTCAGATTAGTATTTTTCTTGGGAAACACTTTCAGTGGGGACTCTGTGTTGAGGAAGCATTTTAGTCCAGCAGTAGGCTTATTCTGGGTCTAAGAAACTGCCCCATTGTGTTCTTTGAGACCCATTTGTGCTTGGCGACTTATACAGACACAGACTAATCATAGTGTTACAAGCTCCTGGTTTAGGCCTATAATTTAAGGATGTGTGTGTTTGTATTTTTTATAGGATAGCTCTTAGTGCTGCTGGCATGTCTGTCCTTCCCACACCCTGAAGAGGAATCTGAGGGAAATGTGACCAGTTTCACACCCATCCTCCTGAGCTCTGTCTCTTTATTGACCCCATACAGGAACCTACCTTAAAGACCCCCCTCACTATTTCAATGCCCATTCATGGGACTCTCTTTTACTTCTGTTGATCCTAATGCCTTTTGATTTGGTTTGAGATTAATAGTTGGTTTTTGGTCTTGTCTTCTCGTCATCGATTTGAGTCGTTAACTAGGCCAGTTAGTTAGGCTAACTCATTTGAGTCGTTAACTAGGCCAGTTAGTTAGGCTAACTCATTTGTTGTTAACTAGGTCAGTTAGTTAGGCTAACTCATTTGAGTCGTTAACTAGGCCAGTTAGTTAGGCTAACTCATTTGAGTCGTTAACTAGGCCAGTTAGTTAGGCTAACTCATTTGAGTCGGTAACTAGGCCAGTTAGTTAGGCTAAGTCATTTGAGTCGGTAACTAGGTCAGTTAGCCTAACTAACTCATTTGAGTCAGTAACTAGGTCAGTTAGTTAGGCTAACTCATTTGAGTCAGTAACTAGGTCAGTTAGTTAGGCTAACTGATTTGAGTCGTTAACTAGGTCAGTTGGTTAGGCTAACTCATTTGAGTAGTTATTAATTAAGCCAGTTAGCTAACTGCTTGCCTACTTGTCAGGGGTTCAGAGCCAGGGCACCCCCCCCCCCCTCGCCTGTGGCTTGTTTAATGGGTGGGGTTAGAATCTACTGTGTAAACACATTCCATATGAAGGTGGAGAGGCTTTCCCCAGGAGGAACACAATGTTTGTTGTAGAGGTTTCCTTACAGTAGGAAGTTATTATAGTGACACATTGACCATAGTTCAGCGACCATAGTTATTTTCTGACCATGTGACTTGACCAGGAAAATCTCAGACCTATTTGAATTTTCTGGTTAATTTGATTAGTAAAAACTCCAGAGCCCAACCATAGTTTATGGTGACCTGAATCAAGATGACGGACCCTTGTCTTCTTGTAAGCATTGAATGAATGCTGAACAGTGCTGACGGACACCATGTTATCATCTACAGGGTCATCTGTTGGCTTTGGCTAAGAAGTGTGTGTGTCTGAGTACTACAGAGGCGTTGGCTGGTGAGGATGCTGCATAGATGGCCTCTGCTGGGATATGGGTTCAGCGCTCTCTGTCCCTCTCGGTCTGTCCCCCTCTGTCTCTGTCCCTCTGTCCCGGTCTGTCCATCTCTCGGTCTGTCCCCCTCTGTCCATCTCTCGGTCTGTCCATCTCTCGGTCTGTCCATCTCTCGGTCTGTCCATCTCTCGGTCTGTCCATCTCTCGGTCTCTCTCGGTCAGTCGGTCTGTCTCTCTCGGTCGGTCGGTCGGTCTGTCTCTCTCGGTCGGTCTGTCTCTCTCGGTCGGTCTGTCTCTCTCGGTCGGTCTGTCCCCCTCTGTCTCTCTCGGTCGGTCTGTCCCCCTCTGTCCATCTCTCGGTCTGTCCCCCTCTGTCCATCTCTCGGTCTGTCCATCTCTCGGTCTGTCCCCCTCTGTCCATCTCTCGGTCTGTCCCCCTCTGTCCATCTCTCGGTCTGTCCATCTCTCGTTCTCTCTCGGTCGGTCTGTCCCCCTCTGTCTCTCTCGGTCGGTCTGTCTCTCTCGGTCGGTCTGTCCATCTCTCGGTCTCTCTCGGTCGGTCTGTCCCCCTCTGTCTCTCTCGGTCGGTCTGTCTCTCTCGGTCGGTCTGTCCCCCTCTGTCTCTCTCGGTCGGTCTGTCCCCCTCTGTCTGTCTCTCATCCTGGAGGAGTCCGTATGCTAGGCGCTTCCCTGCTGGGTGTTTCCGCTCTCTACACATACTGTGTGAGAGTGAGAGAATAGTGTGAAAGTTTGACAATATCACTGGGTATGCAAATCAACTGGGTTTCACTGTAACCACGTACACACACTCAGTGATTACAAAGTGTCTGAATTGTTCAATTGCGGTGTGATGCCATCCTTTTTCAGAGCTGGAGGGGTTTGGAACTCTCTCCCAGTATCTGACCTACTTTCCTCCTCATGAGACTGTGAACTGATCCTTCATATGCCACACACACACACAGAGTCAAACGCTCACTTCGCCCTCATAGTTGGCTAACTGGCCGGTCTTAGCTAGAGAGAGAAGGTTGAAAAGTCAAATGTTCCCTGCACTTGTGACTACAACTGCGCTGTCGGGTGTGCTTTTGTGCCAGCATGAACATGGTCGGAATGATGCTTCTGACAGGCTGAATAGAATGTATGTATTGGTCTGGGTCTCATTCATTAGTGCACTTCACACCGTAGCAAAATGCTTTGCAGCGGAAAACAAGATTTTCTCAAGTTCAAACTCGTTCCTCCCAGTTTTGGTCTGTTATCTTTCGTTTGGTGTCTGGTATGTAACACAGGTTGACTGTAATCTCAGTGTGAGACCTTTATGTGTCAGTCATTCTATTTGTGACAAAGTGGATACACCCCAAAGCTCAATAGTAGATCTGAATATACAACTACCCCTGTAATTGGTCAGTAATTCAAATAACATTTTATTGGTCACATACTAGAGGTCGACCGATTATGGTATTTCAACACTGATACCGATTATTGGAGGACCAAAAAAAGCCGATACCGATTTACAATATATATATATATATTTTTTAAAATAATGACAATTACAACAATACTGAATGAACACTTATTTTAACTTAATATAATACATCAATAATATCAATTTAGCCTCAAATAAATAATGAAACATGTTCAATTTGGTTTAAATAATGCAAAAACAAAGTGTTGGAGAAGAAAGTAAAAGTGCAATATGTCCTATGTAAGAAAGCTAACATTTAAGTTCCTTGCTCAGAACATGAGAACATATGAAAGTTGGTGGTTCCTTTTAACATGAGTCTTCAATATTCCCAGGTAAGAAGTTTTAGGTTGTAGGAATTTATAGAACAATTTCTCTATACGATTTGTATTTCATATACCTTTGACTATTGGATGTTCTTATAGGCACTTTAGTATTGCCAGTGTAACAGTATAGCTTCCGTCCCTCTCCTCGCTCCTACCTGGGCTCGAACCAGGAACACATCCACAACAGCCACCCCTGAAGCAGCGTTACCCATGCAGAACAAGGGGAACAACCACTCCAAGTCTCAGAGCGAGTGATGTTTGAAATGCTATTAGCGTGCACCCCGCTAACTAGCTAGCCATTTCACATCGGTTACACCAGCCTAATCTCGGGAGTTGATAGTCATAAACAGCGCAATGCTTGAAGCATTGTGAAGAGCTGCTGGAAAAACGCACAAAAGTGCTGTTTGAATGAATGCTTACGAGCCTGCTGCTGCCTACCATCGCTCAGTCAGACTGCTCTATCAAATATCAAAGCATAGACTTAATTATAACATAACACACAGAAATACGAGCCTTTGGTCATTAATATGGTCGAATCCGGAAACTATCATTTCGAAAACAAAACGTTTGTTCTTTCAGTGAAATACGGAACCGTTCCGTATTTCATCTAACGGGTGGCATCCATAAGTCTAAATATTCCTGTTACATTGCACAACCTTCAATGTCATAATTATGTACAATTCTGGCAAATTAATTACGGCCTTTGTTAGGAATAAATGGACTTCACACAGTTCGCAATGAGCCAGGCGACCCAAACTGCTGCATATACCCTGACTGCTTGCACGGAACGCAAGAGAAGTGACACAATTTCCCTAGTTATAAGAAATTCATGTTAGCAGGCAATATTAACTAAATATGCAGGTTTAAAAATATATACTTGTGTATTGATTTTAAAGAAAGGCATTGATGTTTATGGTTGGGTACATTGGTGCAACGGCAGTGCTTTTTTCGCAAATGCGCTTGTTACATCATCACCCGTTTGGAGAAGTAGGCTGTGATTCAATGAGAAATTAACAGGCACCGCATCGATTATATGCAACGCAGGACACACTAGTTAAACTAGTAATATCATCAACCACGTGTAGTTAACTAGTGTTTATGATTGAATGATTGTTTTTATAAGATAAGTTTAATGCTAGCTAGTAACTTACCTTGGCTTCTTGCTGCCCTCGCGTAACAGGTAGTCAGCCTGCCACGCAGGCTCCTCGTGGAGTGCAATGTAAGGCAGGTGGTTAGAGCGTTGGACTTGTAACCAGAAGGTTGCAAAAAAGAATCCCTGAGCTGACCAGGTAAAAATCTGTCGTTCTGCCCCTGAACAAGGCAGTTAACCCACCGTTCCTAGGCCGTCATTGAAAGTAAGAATGTGTTCTTAACTGACTTGCCTAGTTAAATAAAGGTGGGAAAAAATTCTGCAAATTGGTGTCCAAAAATACAGATTGTTATAAAAACTTGAAATCGGCCCTAATTAATCGGTCGACCTCTATCACATACACATGGTTAGTAGATGTTAATGCGAGTGTAGCGATAATTTAACCCCATACACAGGCCGTGTACCAAATGACACCCTATTCCCAGTCTAGTGTCACTACTTTTGACCAGGGCACTCTGAGGGCCGCTCCAGTCAGTTGAGTGAGTAGTGCTGTATAGAACTGAAGATGGAAGGTGATGGATGGGTGATCCATAGTCCTACAATGAGCTGCTCTACCATTTGGGTAGCACTCATCCCTAATTTCAACAGAGGGCTAAAGGCAAGAGCAGTGAATAATTGAAGAACAGCCCTAGTCTAGTCTTACACAGCGTTGCTCCCTCCCTCCCATGTTCTCTAGAGCTTTTAGAGCTCTTGGGTCTCCATGGAGACTGTTTAGGCAAAGTGTGTGTGTGCGAGGACCACCATTCGCAGATTCCTTTTTACACAAAATATCTTGGCTGTCAAATTTAGTCCATTTTAGCAGTGAATGTAAACAGGCCTATTATTATAAACAATTTGCATTGTGAATAATGTCAAATTGTGTATTATACCATTAATACTCCCAACTGTCTTTTATAATATATATATATATATATTACAAAAATTGCGGACCACCTGCAGTACCCCGGACCACAGGTTGGAAACTAGTGGTCTAGAGCAAATGTTGACGAGACAAATCTTACTAACAAGTGCTGAGGCTCAGGTGTCCCGAGTGACACAGGGTACAGTTTCACCTGTTCCTCAGAACCCCCCCTTTCTTGAAATGGCGTGCACACCGGAGCAGAGCCGTGCACAGGAAATGGAGGCAGGAAACCGACCCGCCTGATGGCTCGGGCTCACTCACACATCACAAGGGGACTCTAGCACATACTCTAAAAGCTCACACACTTTCATCAAACACTTACTCACACACACATACACACACCTAGGCTAACTAACTGCCTTCAAGTGTAACGGAGCTAGGTGGCTCAACGAGCATTGCATGATAAGTAACCTTGCATGAGACTTAGACTAGTGTTAGATCGAGGCCTACCGTTTAGGATTGAGCTCAGTGAGCTAACACGGTCTTGTGTGTCGTGACGGCAACCTGGGTTTCAGTACCCGTGTTAGGCTATACAAGGGAAAAATTGCGCTCTCTCTCTCTCTCTCTCCCCCCTCTAGTGATGTCTCTGTTGTTGTCCCAGATTCTGCAGTCATAAGCCCAGCAGAACTCAGCACGTTCCTAATTAATCGCGCCAGTCTGAGGAGCTGTCAGTACAGGAATCTGAATCTTAATCTGTGATGCTTTACAATTAAATGAACCCCCTTCCTGCTTTCTCTCCCCTCCTCTCCCTCCCCTTTCCCATCTTCCTCCCTCTTTCTTCTCTTCTCTCCCCCTCTCCTGCCCTCAGGCGAGGGCTGAACCCACCCCACAGAGTGAAGTCCATCTCCATGACGACCTTCACGCAACAGGAAATCGAGTTTCTCCAGAAACACGGCAATGAGGTAGGGTCAAACATTGTGACCGGGCCCCACAGACCTCCCAGGACTGTTGTCAACATGGCTGATGTCTGCCTGGGTTGTATTCACTAGGAACCAAAGGGAAGCAAACAGGCCAAAATGAAATGCTAGTTTTTGTTGTCCAGCTCTTCCAGTTCTTAGCACCCCGATGGAAACTAGAATGCAGAAACACATAGGTTTATAATCATAAAGAAGTGTTTTTCAAGCCTGGTCCCAGATCTGTTTATGCTCTCTTGCTGACTTCTATGCTCATTTTGATGGCCAGGCACACAAACAGATCTGGGACCCGGCTGGTAGCCTATGTTTCTATTCAACTTCCATTGTCCTCCAAGCTAGGCCACCATTCGCATGTCCACCTCTTTTTGTTTGATAAAAAAATATAAAAAAAATAACCTGTATTTGACTTGGCAAGTCAGTTATTATTTACAATGACAGCCAAACCCGGACGATGCTGGGCCAATTGTGTGCCGCCCTATGGGACTCCCAATCATGGTCTGATGTGATACAGCCTGGATTTGAACCAGGGACTGTAGTGATGCCTCTTGCACTGAGATGCAGTACCTTAGACCACTGCGCCACTCGGGAGCTCTTAATCAGTCTAAGGAGGGCTGGCTGGCTGACTCCTTGTCCTCAATGCCCTGAGACTTACTCTAACCCCAGATCATGGAAATCCATACGTTGAAAGGCCTCACCCTTTCCCCCTTTTGGTTTTGGGTGACATTCCACAGATATTTCCCCTAATCCTGTAAAGTGTGATTTGTGTGTTCTCTGAGAATAGCGTGGTGGCCTGCCGACCGGGTGGCCACGGCACAACAGACACAGAGCAGCTCTTTCAGGAGATGGTGCTCTGATGCTCACTCATGCATTCCATGTGTCTGGTTATTTATTTAGTTGGCCCTGACACACACACACACACACTTTAATCTGCCAAGGATTCTGAATTGGAGTAATGCTCTTCTGCTAGATGATGTGGTAGTGGTACAGAATTGAGCCTGGGCTTGTCCTTGTTGCTGTTCTGCAGGCTATGTATGTCAGGGGCTTTATGTAGAAGAATATTCTAGGCCTATTGGAAACATCGACACAAGCCTTGGAGGACATGCATTATCTTCAGCCTTGACTTTACTGTCTGCTGTTGTCTGTCCTCTTTTTATAAAGGGTGTCTCTCGCTCTCTCTGGGTGTCTCTCGCTCTCTCTGGGTGTCTCTCGCTCTCTCTGGGTGTCTCTCGCTCTCTCTGGGTGTCTCTCGCTCTCTCTGGGTGTCTCTCGCTCTCTCTGGGTGTCTCTCGCTCTCTCTGGGTGTCTCTCGCTCTCTCTCTCTCTCTCTCTCTGGGTGTCTCTCGCTCTCTCTCTCTCTCTCTCGGGGTGTCTCTCTCTCTCTCTCTCTCTCTCGGGGTGTCTCTCTCTCTCTCGGGGTGTCTCTCTCTCTCTCGGGGTGTCTCTCTCTCTCTCGGGGTGTCTCTCTCTCTCTCGGGGTCTCTCTCTCTCTCTCGGGGTGTCTCTCTCTCTCTCTCGGGGTGTCTCTCTCTCTCTCTCGGGGTGTCTCTCTCTCTCTCGGGGTGTCTCTCTCGGGGTGTCTCTCTCGGGGTGTCTCTCTCGGGGTGTCTCTCTCGGGGTGTCTCTCTCGGGGTGTCTCTCTCGGGGTGTCTCTCTCGGGGTGTCTCTCTCGGGGTGTCTCTCTCGGGGTGTCTCTCTCGGTGTCTCTCTCGGGTGTCTCTCTCGGGGTGTCTCTCTCTCGGGGGTGTCTCTCTCTCGGGGTGTCTCTCTCGGGGTGTCTCTCTCTCGGGGTGTCTCTCTCTCTCTCTCGGGGTGTCTCTCTCTCTCTCTCTCGGGGTGTCTCTCTCTCTCGGGTGTCTCTCTCGGGGTCTCTCTCTCGGGGTGTCTCTCTCTCTCTCTCTCGGGGTGTCTCGCTCTCTCTCTCTCGGGGTGTCTCTCTCTCTCTCTCTCGGGGTGTCTCT